>NC_045612.1:11981589-12284619 GCF_009762305.2 Zalophus californianus
TCTTTGTGCTCAGATTTAATTTCCAAATACTTGGGGATTTTCTAGATATCTTTTTCTTATAGATTTTTTATGCAGTCCTGTGTGTTCACACAGCATATGGTCTATGATATTCTTTAAAATATATTGAGTCTTGTTTATGGCCTATCTAGTTTAATGTTGCAGTGTGCCTTTGAAATAAATCCATGTTCTTTCTTGGTGGTGGAATGTTCTACATATGTTAATTAGGTCAAGTTGGTTGATAGTGCTTTTCCAGTCTTCCATATCTTTACTGATTTTGTGTCTTTCTCTTCTATCAATTAGTGAAGTAAGAGTGGTGATATCTGCAACTATTACTGTGGATTTGTCTGTTTCTTTTTTAAGTTCTGTCAGTTTTTGGTTAATCTATTTTGAGGCACATAAACATTTTGAATTTTATGTCAGATCAATAAATCAGTATCATCAAGAGCTATCTCTTTTTTAAAGTTTTTATTCAAATTCCAGTTAGTTAACATACAGTGTAATATTAGTTTCAGGTGTATAATATAGTGCTTCAACTCTCCCATACAACACCTGGTGCTCATTACAAGTATACTCCTTCATCCCCATCACCTATTTCACCCATCCCCACACCCACTTCCCCTCTGGTAACCATCAGTTCTCTGTAGTTAAGAATCTGTTTCTTGGTTCGCCCCTCTCTCTCTCTCTTCCCTTTGCTTGTTTGTTTTGTTTCTTAAATTCCACCTATGTGTGAAATCATATGGTATTTATCTTTCTCTGACTTATTTCACTTAGCATAATACTCTCTAGCTCCATCCATTAAATATAAAGTTATAAATACGTTAAAACTGAAAGAATAGAAATATATGTATCACACAAAAACAAATTATAAGAAAACTAAAGTGCCTTTATTAATAACAGAGAAATAGACTTCAGAATAATAAATGCTATTACATATAAAAAGATAGTTTTTGCATAGTTTCTTATGATTTGTTTTTTGTATGATATATATAAATATTCTCTAAGTTTTAACATATTTATATTTTTATATTTAATGTCTGAGTTTTAGTTCATGTCCTCCAAGAATCAGATGCCAAGGCAGGACTAGACATGCAAAAAATGTGTTAGGTGAAACATTTGAGGGAAAATTGCAAGACTGTGGTGCAGATCTGATTCTTGTACTCAGAAAATTAAATGGGGGAAAAAACTCACAATAATATTTTTAATTTTTTTGTTTTTTATTTTTTAAAGATTTATTTATTTATTTGAGAGAGAGAGAGAGAGACAAAGAGTGTGCGAGCAGGGGGGAGGGGCAGAGGGAGAGGGGAAGCAGACTCCCCACTGAGCAGGGAGAGTGATGCAGGACTGGATCCCAGGACACTGAGATCATAACCTGAGCTGAAACCAAGAGTTGAAAACTTAACTGACTGAGCCGCCCAGGCGACCCCACCCAGAATAACATTTTTTAAATTACCACTTCAGTTATATTTACAATCTTCCCATTATCCATAAATATTATATTTATTTAGTAATTTTCTTTATAATCTCCCCCCTTTTTATGGATTTTTAAGAAGACTTTATCCATTTGAGAGAGAGCACGAGCTGTGGGAGCTGCAGAGGGAGAGAGAGAAGCAGACTCCCCGCTGAGCAGGGAGCCCAATGTGGGGCTTGATCCCAGGCCAAAGGCAGACACTTAACCGACTGAACCACCCAGTGCCCCTAATCTCTCCCCTTTAAAATGTATTTTTAAAAGAAACATAACAAGCATAGATAAAAGAGCTTGCCCTAGTTGTTTCACAAGCCAGCTTTATCTATGACTACATTAAGCGAGCTGAAAGCTAGGGCTTCTGAGAACACAGGAATGGGCAGCCAGAACACTGTCCATGTTGGAAGAGGTGTGTGCCCACTCACCAGTCTACTCATCTGCACTTACTAGTCCCTCTGCTTACCTGTTTCTTCCTTACTTCCTCCTTTCCTCTGCCAAGCCCAGAAGATATGGGTGACCCTGCCCCAGGTTTAAACCCTGTCAGCTACCCTGGCAGTGGCCAAGAACCAGCTGCCCCTGGATTGTGCTGCCAGACCTGTTTGGGTAGAGAAGAATTATGTACATAGTACTGAAATAATTTCACATATGACTAATAGTAATTTTTCCCCAGTCATGTCACTTCTCTCCTTTTTCCTTTTCATGAATGCTCTCCTAGCACGTAGTACAAAACATCAGTCATGTAGGGAAGACCTTTTCATCACTGGGTTCTAATCTCAATTCTCCTCCCACTTAAACATATTATTTATGAGACCATCTTCACCGCATTATTTTTATAAAATCATGTTTACTCTGTTTATTATCTATGCTTGCCATGTTGGTATATACACATCTGAAGCCCTAAATCCCTTCAGGATTTTTTTCTTTTTTTTTTTAAAGATTTTATTTATTTATTTGAGAGAGAGAGAACAAGAGATAGAGAGCATGAGAGGGAAGAGGGTCAGAGGGAGAAGCAGACTCCCTGCTGAGCAGGGAGCCCGATGTGGGACTCAATCCCGGGACTCCAGGATCATGACCTGAGCCGAAGGCAGTCACTCAACCAACTGAGCCACCCAGGCGCCCCAGGATTTTTTTCGTATGTTAATCTCTAACGCCCCCCATATTCATTTTTTTAAATGTTGCCTTGTGTTCCCTTTAGTAACTGGTTTCAGAAGTTCAACAGGTCCTATTTTCTACTCTTTCATCATATTCGTTTATTTATCCCTATGCTTTGAGATCCCTTCTAACTTGAACAAAGAACACAATTCATCTGATATCTAAAGCTACAGTTTAGAAATTCATACCCTATTTCCTCAATAGACAAATATCATTGACTGTCCACCAAGCTTGCCAGGTACTCTTCTGGGCCATGAGAATACAGTGGTATATAGGACATGTGAAGTCCTTGATCTCACAAAGTTTACATTCTAGATGAAAGAGACCAACATATAAACAAACAAATGTCACAAATTAATAAATGCCAGACAGAGAGTAAAACAGGGAGATAATATTGTAGTCTGACAGGGCTATTTTATGTCTGGTCAGGGAAGTTATCTCTGAGGAGGTGACATTGGAGCTGGACTTGAATAATAAGGAGCCAGTCACATGAAGTTCTGGGAGAAGAGCCTTCCAAAGAGACTGATCATCTAGTACAAATGTCCTCAGGTGGGAATGAGCTTGAACTTGCTTGAGAGCGAGGAAAAAGGACAGTGAAGCAGGAACAGAGTGGGCAATGGGAAGAATGAGAGAAGATGAGTTTCAAGAGGTCAACAGTACACAGATCATAAGCAGGCCATAGCAGTCATTTGGAAGGACTGTATTTCATGAGAAGGCACCAGAGAGTTTTAAGTAGGGGTTCCATGTGATCTGATTTTGATTTTTATGAAGGACGATTCCCTTGGAAGCCCTTTACACCAACCAGAGCTGCCTTTCTCTTCCCAGTTTTGTTTTGCAACAGCAGGAGGAGGGAGAGAAGAAAACAGTCCCTGTGTTACTAAGTCTTTCCGTTTCTTGTCTAAGTCATAGGCCACCTTGATCTTTGCTGACAGTCATTGGACGCCATGGGGGTAAGCAGAAGAGAATATTGGGAGGAGTGTTCGGCAAAGCACTGTGTGCCCTTCATCTATGATACCTGCTCCAAAATGATGCCATGGCTTCCCGTAAGAAGGCAGGTCTATTTTGGTTCTGATCTAAAGAGGTGTGTTCTGAGGAACGCTAGGCAGATTTGCAGCATAACTGTTGAGTACAGGGTTACAGAGATTTAGTGGGAAAGATCATTTATTCAGGAAAAGGGCATTAAAATGTAGATCTAAATGTCACCTCCAATTTGTTTGGTGTCTGTGTCACCGACTGCTCTTGTTTTCTGCTATTTCTCTTTGGTTCTGAAGTTTGTGTTTCTAAAATGGCGACCCAAGTTTCACACAACCTGTAATTTAGAAATGTTCTATGCTGTGAATTGTACTTTGCTTTTGGTAAAAGCATTTACGTGTCAAGTGGCAAAACAAGAATGTCATGGAAGAACCTGAAGTTCCCCATTAAAGAAAGAGAAATTGAGTAAAGACCTGCTAATGTATACCACAGAAAATAAAAGGGATGGTGATATGAACATGCCGATCAACTCAGTGATTTTCAAACGTTAGAGGAGCATTCATGAGCCTGTGTTGTCATAGTGGAATAATTCCAGAGGGTGCTGTTTTCAGAAGGTCAGAGTTCCACAGCTGCTCAATCAGTATGTTGAGAATTGGTCTTTAATCTTCCGGCTTCTTTGTAGTTCTGACATCATGTCCTTTCTGTTTTTGCTATTATGGAAACATGCCTGCAGCTAATTCTGTTATTTGTTGTACTGTGACATTTCCCCTCTCTTCTTCATAACAACAACAACAGCAATAATAATAAACAACGGTAATACCAGGAGTTGCAATTTATAGAGTGCTAGGCATTTTGCATCATGATTTTACTTAATTTTCAAGAGGCCTGTAAGTCAGGTGTTGAACCCAATTTCCAGAGAAAGAAAATAAGGCTACTTCCGTGGAACTGACAGTAGGGCTGTATTCAGGGAGAGGTCAGGAGATAGGAGCCTTAAGGACAGTACTCTTGCCTCCTTTTCGACCCTGCAGAGCCAGCCAAGTGAGTACAGCTTGGCAGCTTCTACAAGAGCTTTGCTAGTATTAAACAGAAAATTCGATGCTCACTGTCGTTTGAAGTAGGGACCTTTAAACTTTCTGGTCCTATTTAGCTTGCCATAGACTGTCTGTCTAATAAGAAATAGACTTCCAACTTTCAAATAGTCTGTATATAAAAGCTGTGCTATGAACAGAAGATGTATAACACCTAATTATTGCCCAACAACTATAATTTGCATAGGGTAATATAGTATATTAAGTTCTTCTCTGTTGCCTTCCAACTAGATTAAATTCAGCTTGAAAGTTGCACTTCTGGTAAAAATTACAGCTTTTCTTTCAGCGAAAATGCTCGGTGTCCAAGCACTTATTAAAACTAGAATTCCTAAGAGGCAAATCTGAAAAGAAAGAAGTGCAGTTGTTGGCACTGATGGGAAGGAAGCTGTGCTTTCATCCCCACATTCTTTTCATTTGAAAAGAGGACGGAAAGGATGGGAAGGGTACAAGTCTTTTTTTATTTCTGACATTAGAAGATGCAAGAAACCCCACGACTGGCTCTCTGAACCAGCTGCAATTGCATCCTGTCACAGATGCATGTAACGACGTCAAAAATATCAATACCTTCCTCTCAAGATAAGATCACATTACTTTCAATTTAATCCTGACTACTTAATCTAAGGCAGCTTCACAAAAACGATTTCTCTCTATTCTGTGTGAGACAAATATGCATATGAGCAGCAGGAGTTCTGATTATACTATTTATTTGAAAACCACCAGCCTTAGCACAGCCTCTGCTGTCAGTGGAATCAGTTTCTTCATTCTTGTTGACACAAAATATTCCTTTGGATCTCACTGGATCACAGCTGTTTATTACAATGTCTGCATCTTGTCTATGTGTCTTACTGTTTACATACTATTTTTTTCCAAAGCAACTACAGAACTTTTATACTTAGGTTCCACGCTCTGCCTCTGGTTCAGGAGTGTTCAGCAACACTACAGTGTGGAATAAATAGTATTCATTATGAGAGACTCCTCGGGATTCATTCATCTGATAGACATTACAGTCATTACATAGAACTAATTTGACACTCTATCTCTAAAACATGTTAAGACTCTTTGATGCTGAAAATTGCATTTGCAGAAGTGAGTGTCAGGAGTCACTGCAGTGCTCCCAGATGATGCAGCGTCCAGTTCTCAAAGGACAAACAGTTGCAACACCTTCAGGGTCATTGCTCAGGCCTCCCTGCCCATGGCTTATTTCCGCCTCAAAGACAGCAAGTCCAGGCTCCTGGACTCCTGGCTTCTGTCTTCTCCAGTCAGTAACTTCCTGGCTTTCTCTTGGCTCACTGAGGTACAGAGATGGGCTGGTGGCCAGGAGTCGAACCAGAAACCACTCAGAAGATTATATAGCCATGTCTGCCGGGGAGCATATGGTCGGCTTACCTGAATAGGGAGCTGTATGGTGTTACGGAGAGAACATGTGCTTTGTTAACAGGCCAGGGTTCAAATCTCAGCTCTGCCACATAGTGACTGGATTTATCTGTTAACTTATCTGCCCCTCGGTGTCCTCATTTATTAAAAGCGGATAATTACGCATACCTTGTTGGGTTGTAAGAATTAAATGCTATAACGTGTGAAAGCACTTCACACAGTACCTGGAATATAATAGGCCCTTAATACATGTGACTCTATTCTTCTCACCCAAGAATTAGGAAGAATACGATTTTCCCTGCTTATCTCCAACCAAACAACACAGTGGCTTCTAAACTTTCTTTTGGAGTAGAGCCTTTTATCTTTCCTAAGAGGAGAGCTTACATGGAAACTCACACAATAAAACAAATTAAAGTGGGGCTCTGGAGCCCACCCAGTTGGTCTTTCACTCATTGCCCTCAGTGGCCTCAGAGACATTTCCAGGTAACCCCGTTTGAAACTCACTGAGGGTAGAGTATCCCTGTGAACTGAGTGTTTGTGTCTCCCCAGCCCACCGCCCAAAATCAAAAGTTGAAGCCCTAATCCCTGAAGAGATGGTGTTTGGAGATATTTGGCCTTTGGGGAGTAATCGGGTTTAGACAAAGTCATAGGGGAGAGCGCCCGTAATGAGATTGTGCCTTTGTAAGGGGATGAAGAGAACAGAGCTCTGTGTCTGCCTTGTGAGGATACAGCAAATAGGCAGTCATCCGCAAGCTGGGAGAGGGCTCTCAACAGACACTAGCCATGCTGGTTCCCGGTCTCTGTTGTTTGCTAGAGCAGCTTAAACTGACTATGGAATATGGGGGAGTGCTATGTAAATTGCAAAGTGGCACAAAGATGCCAGTTACTTTTATTACAGGTTAATGTGAGTTTGGGAAGGGGGCGGTGGAAGAGTAGTGGAGTGGGGAGGGGCTCTGAAGGAAAAATCTGCTGAGATCTGGGCCAGCCAGGCATGCGAAGAGCAGGGCCCACTTGGTAGGTACTTATGTAGTGGCACAGGGTGTGGCACTTAGAATGGTCCCACATGCTATGTTACATGTTGCTGTCACCATCCTGAAATTTTAGTAATTTGTGAACAAGGTGCCCTGCATTTTCATTTAGGACTGGCCCCACAAATTCTGTAGCTGGCCCAATCTATGGGGATTAGATTTTATAGAATTCTGACTACTTGTTCTTGCCTCACTCTCTGATGGGAGTATGCCAATGGATGGCAGCTCGATCCTATCTCGCGTTCACTTCTTTTCTTCCGTCTCGAAACAGAAGGCCTTTGTACATTAGTCCCAACTTTCTCCTGCCGTTTGACCTACTCACGCTCATTCCAGACCTAACCCTAAGCTTCACCAAAATCATTTTATTGCTAAATATGAACAAAATTAATGGTACTTGGGGGACATTAGAATAGGCACACTGATTGTATTCATCAGCATTTTCCTCCGTGAAATCAGGCGAGTTTTCTCTAATCTAGAACACAGGACTGTCAGGCGACTATGTGGTATCTATGACTGTTCATGCTTCTGTTATAGCCATGAAACTGCAAAATGCATCCTTTAGGTTTGAGGAGGGTTTTTTTTTTCTGTATCTTGATCACTGGGAGTGATCATATAAGTATTCATCTGAGCCAGGTCATTTTTAAGATTGAAGAGAGGTGCTATTATTATTAATAATGACACCATTTCCACAGTTGTAAACCTGGACTGTCCCGGGCAGTTTAAGATTATGGTCACTCTATCAATGTCTTCAATGGTCATTTTTTCTCTCAAGGTTTCCTCGGAGAGAAAATGATGTAGTTAGTTGAAAAATGTTCTTTTGAATCTGGACTTGATTATCAAAGCAAAAAGAACTGCAGTCATTTAAGGAGAGGTAGATTGTGAACATAGCCCGAAACCAATACGCTTACAGCTTTTCGGGCAGTGCTCCATGTGGCACATACAACACAGTTTTCTTCTGAGAGACATCAACACACATGGGCCCCAGTGGATCAGTGCTCCCATCTGTCAGGAACAATGACTTTACATGTGAAAACATGCATTGATCCATATGTCCCATCTTCTACAATATAGATCGTACAGTGTGATGCTGGTTTACTATAATGCTGTTTCTTTCAACGCTGTTAGCTATGAGAGTGATGAGTGTTAAGATTTCTTTCGTCCCCTGCACCCCGCCCCACCTCAGTCTCTGCCGCTGCCGTGTGGCGTGGGCTGTCTTCATGCCTCACCTAGGACCCTGCAGTACTGGCAGAGTCCTTTTCTGCACTCCCACTTATCTCCATCCACCCCCATCCTTCCGAAACTATGGCCTTTGTTATGTTTCTGAAATGAAACCACACTGAGTCTTAGTTATCAACCCTTCAGTGGTGTCCCATTGTCCTTAGGGTGAAGCCAAAGCTTCTTAGCCTGGCTGGTAAGGATGTTTCTGATCGGACAGGAGTCCAGCTCCAGTGTCGATGGATCAGCGTGGACAGAGATGAGGGTGATGGAGCGCAAGTGAGAGGGACAAGGTGAGAGTTCCTCGGCATTATGGGGGCCCACGTCTCCTCCTCCTCCTCTTGGCAGGGGGCTCTTTTTAGGTGCACTTGCCCTTCCTGCTACCAATTGCACTGTCCCTGAGTTTTCTTTTGAAAACTTGCAAGAGCTGGGCATGTTCAGTGGCCACAGACAGGTTTTGTCTCTGAATTTGCTTTCTGATTTTAAAACGCCTCTAAGGCTTTGGTGTGAGGACAGTCTCGTCTTCATAGGGCGGATCAGTGAGATCCATCAGATGACCAAGAAAGGATCACAACCTTGTCGCAACTATACAGATATTACTTTGAAAGGGTTTTCCTAAGCAGTAAAAAAATGTAGAATAAGTTGGATAATGTCACTGGACTTCCTGCTGTATTCAGAGAAATAGCCCAAGGGTTAGTGGTGGCCCGCAGTCCTTCCGTGACCTGTTTGCTGGCTGTGTCTCTGACCTCATTCCTACTCTTTCCCTCTGTCCCTTCAGTGGTAGGCTGACAGTGTCCTCCCCATGGGGAAAAAAGGTCCTCCCTTAAAGATTCCCCCTGTGAATGGTACCTTCTATGGCAAAAGATGTGATTAAGTTAAGGATCTTGAGAGGAGGAGCTTATCCTGGATTATCCCAATGAGCCCAATAAAATCACAGTGTTCCTTATACGGGAGAGGCACAGAGACATACGGAGTCACAAAAAGTAGAAAGTGATGTAAAGAACGAGGCAGAGGTCAGAGTGATGTGGCCACATGGCAAGGAATGCAATCCCAAGAGCAAGGGGATTGGAACAGCAAGAAATAGATCCTCCTCTGGAGCCTCTGCAAGGAGCATGGCACCACCAACACCTTGATTTTGGACTTCTGGCCTCCAGAGCAGTGAGAGGGTACATTTTTTTTAAGCCACCTAGTTTGTGGCACTTTATTACAGTAGTCCTGGCAAAATGATCTACCTCCTTCCAACACCACTGGCTTCCTTGCTGTTCCTCATATAGGCCGAGAGAGCTCCACATTAGGATTTCTGTGCTCACTGCTCTCTTGGACTAGGAAGCTCTCCAGCCATATGGCTCCCTACTGACAGGTAGCTCCGTGGCTTTCTCCTTTACTTCCTTCAGATGTCTGCTCAGATGTTGCTTTTTCAGTAATGCCATCCATGACCACACTATTTAATATAGGCCCCTTGGCACTCCTTAACATTCTTGCCCTATTTTTTTTTTACTCTTCATAGTACTTATTCCCCATCTGACATACTATTTTATATATTTACTCTTTTATTATCGTCTGCATCTGGTTGTCTCTATACCCAATAGGAGATAAGCTCCACACATCAGGGCTTTTTGCCTATATTGTTTATTGCTAATTCCCAGTGCATAAAACAGTGCCTCAACACGTAGGACAAGGCCCAGTATATATAAGCATTCAGTCAACATTTGTTAAATGAAGAATCGGGTGCCAGGGTGGCTCAGTTGGTTAAGAGTCTGCCTTTGGCTCAGGTTATGATCCCGGGGTCCTGGGATTAAGTCCCACATCGGGCTCCCTGCTCAGGGGGGAGTCTGCTTTTCCCTCTCCCTCTGCCCCTCTCCCACCCGCCCCCACTGCTCGTGCTCTCTCTCTCAACTCTCTCTCCCTCAAATAAATAAATAAAATCTTCAAAAAAACCCATGAAGAATCATCTAACATCAGAGACAGAAAGAAGTAACAATAGAGGAAGCATTTATAACGTACCAGTCATGCCCCTCAAATTGTCCTTACCATTAACAGTGCAACCTCCCTCCCCCCCTCCAACAAATTACTTAATTTCCTTTTTACGAATCCTGAAGTTTTAGGAGAGACTTTGAGACACATTTCATAATAACTGTAGCTATTTTTTTAGTCACATATTTACTTAACAAGTTTTTAAAAATCAAAGTGCAGTTATCAAGTATTTTCTTCTGTAGCATGCTGAAATCCTAAGCACAGGGCTTCCTAATTAAATAAACACTCGGCAGATATGACAAAAAACTGTGAGTGTATTTATTTTGAAGACACTACCTGTTTTTTCTGTTTTGGCAGATATCAGCAAGAAGCACAAAAAAATCCCCCAGGATCCCCCCATGTGCTTCTACCTTGCTGAATGCATGTGACACAAGGTTAATTTCAGGGCTGTTTATGGTTCAGGTGGATAAAGAGAAAAGATGCAAAGACACAGTATCTATACTGCAGTCAGCAAGTTATGCATGCAAAGGTTAGCGAGAGGCAGATTTCCTGAGTCTGTTGGATAGGGAATCCAACAGACTCTTTTGTTTCTATCTGAAAGTAAAGCACAGTATTGTTTGAGTTCCTTGGTTCCATTTTGTGGAGGAGATTTGTGCCAGAGTTACCGAAGGAAGTTGGAGGGCATCCAAGAAAGGATTCCAAGATTGTAAACTACACTCCAGCCCAAGCCAGTACTGCTGCCAATACTAAGAATTTCTTGATGAAGATCAGTCACAGTGCTTAATGTTGTCATTATACACTGTCAAATGGAAGGGTCAGAGACAGACTCTTGATGACTTTGAAGCTTGCTTTGTTGAAATAAAGCCCCTCTCTTAAACTGAAAAGCTGAATCTACTCAAAAGTGAAAAGGGATGGAATAATACGCATAAGTCTTGTGTTGTGATGTTTCAAAAAAGTCTACATAAATTTTTGCCTTAAGCACTAGAAGAATACTTAGAATATTTGGGGCCAATTACTATAAATATTTATGAGGTGCTCAGACTAACTGGGGAAAGAAAATGGTGGAAATAATTGTTTTAATTGTTGAACTATTATTCTATTTTAAGTAAAACTGGTTAATTGAAAAAATGACATACAGAAAAGAACACATATCATAATAGTGCGACTTGATGATTTTTTCCCACAGTAAAATTATCCCATTACTACCACTCAGATCAGAAACTAGAGCACCACTAAAATAAGTACTGTTGGTGCCTCCTCCCAGTAACTACCCTCCCTTCCTCCCTAAAGGTATCTTCTTACTTTTTTTTTTTTACAGCAAAACACTTACATTGTGTTTCATAACTACCATAAAAAAAGAGTGAGTGAGCTTAGATGTTAGGACCCTTGAATTCAAAAGTTCTTGTCCACTTTCCTGTCAGCTACTTTTATTTTTTTAAGTAATAAAGGGCATTAAGGGTAGGTGCAAGACACCACTGAGACACCACCTACCTGCCATGGGTTCATTTCAATTATATCCATCAGATCTCCCAAGAACGAGCCTGGGTAGCACCTCCAGGGAGCCCTGGGCAGGCTCTGGCAGCACTGGCAGAGTGGGGGGGCTGGCTCTGTGGGTGGCAGTTTATCATTGTGAGGACATATCCTAGGTGGCTTTAGGAAAGGCTGAATGCTCAGCAAGTTCTAGCCCAACGTTAATCTCAAAAAACCTAACACTTACATAATGTTCATGGCATCTCTGAGTATCTGCCACTGAGGCAGGACCTGAATACATATACATGAGTGAAAGAAAAACACAGAGGTACCACGTCCAGCCTATAATTTCCTCTATGAAAAGCAAGGTTTCCAACTGATTGAAAAAAAAGGTTAATCTTGTAGAGGGATTTACTGAAAAGGCCTTAGAGACAAGGCCTGAGAGGCCCAAAATCATTGCCTTTCATCCTTTTAGAATGGCTTTGACTTTCCTGTGCTAGCCACAGAGTAGTTTCCACATGTTGTTTTTATGCCTAAGTACTTGCACATTGAAAAAGAAAGTTCTCAGAAAGAGACTAAGTAACCACACTCTAAAGATGTTTGCCACTGAGCAAGGCTGATGGTTTGATTCACATAGTGAAAAAATTCTGGCATCTCCACAGGGAGAGGTGCTGATATACAGATGAAACTGAACATTCTCCTTCAATTTAAACCCTTCTCACTCGATTTCTGAAAGATGGATCTTTTTTGATCATCTTTGTTATTTAGGTAAAGCTCAACTTGTATATAAAGAAATCTAAGCAAGGATCTTTGAGATATTCTTTCTGCATGGCAGTCATTTAATGCAAGGCCACAATCATTCATTTGCCACTAGTACATTTTGTTCCTGTAGAAACACTTATCACCTTGGCATTTCTAAGATCTGTGCCTGTTGTCATGACAATGCCAGCAAGAACTTTTCAGCCTGTGTGAGGGGAGGAGAAATTGTCAGTCAGATCATCGAATTTATCCAGAACAAGCACAACAGCATCTACTAACATTTCTGTTTTCTTCATCTTCTATATCCACAGCAAAATACTTCTGAGGATTTCTTGACTGGCGGAGACAATTTCTGTCTTGAATTTTTAGTTTTTATGTTTGCTCTGATCCCAAAGTAAAGCTTCCTTCAGTGAAGTTAGAACTGAGATAATATTTCAGTAGAACTGAGATAATAAGTAGTAGGTACTTTGTCAGTGTGTTTTCTTCAATCACTTCTTAAACGTTCCATGTCCAACTTGAAGGACGTCCCCTATAGCCACAGCCATTCAATGTCACTCCAGGACTTAGCCACCACCATGATCACAGCCACCTCAGCACTTCCTAGCTTAACTTCTTTTTGATTAGTTTTGTCTGATTTAGAATTTTACATAGAGTTATACAGTATGTTCTCTTCAGTGTATGATTTCTTTCCATTAAATGTATTTTTGTGAGATTCGTCCATGTTGCTACTTATGCCAGAAGCTCATTAATTTTCATTTCTGTGTAATTTGTTGTTTTAATAACATACCATCATTTATTCAGCTATTTTATTATTTATGAACATTTGTGTTGTTTCCAGTCTTTAGATACTACAAATAGTGCTAAATGAACATTCTCGTCCATATATTTCAATAAATATATATATCTACATATATGTTGAGTATATATGTTGGAGTGACATTGAAATTGCTGAGAAATAGGATATGAGTACATTCAGCTTTGACAGATACTGCCAGAGTTTTCCAATGTGGTCGTACCACTTTACGTTCATACTAGCAGTGCATGAGAGTTCCAGTTACTCCACATCTTTGTTAACACTTTGTATTGTGATTTGTTTTGAGTCATTCTGGTATCTGTATGGTGGTAGTAGGGTAGTATCTCATTGTGGTTTTGTTTTTATTTCTCTCATGATTAATCATGTTGAGCATTTTTACATGTGCCTATTTTTTATTTGTTTATATGCTTTATTGACCATTTGGATATCCCCTTTTTTGAGCTGCCTTTTCAACTCTTTAGCCCTTTCTACTGGATTGTCTGTCTCTTTTTGTTTATTTAATAAGAGCAGTCTGCAGTCTGGCTGAACCTTTGTCATTTGTGTATGTGTGTGAGATATATATATGTGTGTGTGTGTGTTGTGTGTGTGTATATATATGTATATATATAGAGAGAGAGAGACAGAGAGACAGAGAGACAGAGCGATTGAGAGAGAGGAAGAAAATGTCAATGAAGAAGATGACAAGGCTGTAGAGCAACCAAAAGCATTTATTTGGGGTTTTAGAGATTGGGAGACAGAGTGGACCAAAATCAAAGTGTGTACTCAGTTGCAAGAAGAAAAGGCAAAAACCACAAGATTACATGAGTTGTTTTGAAAGCATTATGACTGGTGCTGGCAGAGTTTAAACTGACTATCTATACATGATTGGTTATTTACCTAACAAGTGTTACATTATCTCTATTTCAGTTCAGTGTAGAAAGATGTGTTTCAGGAGGTGGTAGAGCTGCAGTTGACAAAAAAAATAGTTATTATTTCATAATTTTCTGTGATCCTATTTAGCCAAGTGTCCAGACTTTTACCGATGCTTACTCCATTTTGGAATCTTCTTCTACATTTCCCCTTTTGATGGAGATCTTTCTGGCAGGAAAGCACCAATGATCACTTTCATGATTATGCAGTCCCATTTTATTGACAGAGTGGTTGACAGCCTGCTCCAAGTGGTTGACAGCCTGCTCCAGGTCTATCATATCCTTCAGAATGGGGAGTTTCACAGTTGGTTGATATTTGATAGATTCAACAAGCATGTTAGGTGAGAGTCTTACATTTCAGTAAGGAGGTTTGAGAAAATAAGGTCTAGATAGCAATTAAGTTCTCATTTCTTTTAGTTAAAGAGTAGATCTGGTGATTGGTTTTGAGTCTGTGAGCAACAATCACTATGACATTTTGAGTAGTAGCTTAGCAATGGGAAATATGCAACATAAGCGATTTGAAAATAGCATATAGGGCATAAATTAAAATAATAAGCCAGATAAAAATATCAGAAAATTTAAAGTTAAACCATCCTGGGGTAAAACTTGAATGTCCCTTCAAGGATTTGGCTAGTTTGGATAACTTAGTGGTTTCTAATTCTACTTGCTGTGAGGTGTTTATCCAAGTACAGTAAGAGGTATTAACTATGGCATAAACTCCTCCTTGGACTGCAAGTAAATAATCTAAAGCAATCCTGTTGTCAAGGACTACCTGGGTTAAGGAATTTAAAGAACTTTAAATGAGCCTGATGGCTCTGGCTATGGAGAGAACTGTTCTGTTAACAGTTCTGGTCAGATTTCTTATCGTAACTTCTAAGTCAGCTGTGTCTGCTCCAATCATGAACCTGTGATTCTAAAGTACTAAACTGATCTCCAGAATATACAGCAGGAAGGTCAAAGCCTTGGCTGTAGTCACAGCTGTTGTCCTCATATCTGGAAGGGTCCTCATCAGGGTAATCATATATTTTTGATAAGGCCCCTTTCTCTCTCGAGTGAGATTCAGGAGTAGTGGCTGTGGCTGTTTTAAGAATAGTGAAAGGGGGGCGCCTGGGTGGCTCAGTCGGTTAAGCATCTGCCTTCTGCTCAGGTCATGATCCCAGAGTCCTGGGATGGAGCTCTGTGTTGGGCTTCCTGCTCAGCGGGGAGTCCACTTCTCCCCCTCCCTTTGCCGCTCCCCTCGCCAACTTGTGCTCTTGTGCTCTCTCTCTCCCTCTTTCAAATAAATAAATAAAATCTTTAAAAAAAAGAATAGTGAAAGAGCATATTAAATGACCCAAAAAACATGAACTGCCAAGGCCTCTCCAACTATCAAGACATTCATAAGCCCAAGATTATTAATTATATTCACAAACAAAAATACATCCTTTAGGTGCACAGAACAAACCAGACATGTTGAAAGTATTTATAGATTCATTAACGGACAATGAAGAGGAGGAGAGCTCAAGCCAGGGATCAGAAGTTTTATTAAGTTAGCAAGCTTGAGGAGGAGTGGCCAAGGGAATAGGGTTGGATAAGAAAGCCTTACCAAGTGGTGAATTATTATCAGGAAAAGATGGGTTCATACATTTGTGTTGCAGATACAAGTAAGAGCCTAGAAATCCACCTTCCAGGAGTCTAATGGTCTTGTACTAGGAAAAAAAAAAAAGGTGGATAAGGTGTAGGGTACCAAGTGAAAGCATGGAATAGGAGTTTGAGGGCTGAAAACTTGGATTTGGTAGGATATAGCAGAAGGCTTCTTATCGAGAGTTACAGTAAAGTTGGGAATATTTGAGAAGTTAGACATAGGCATAATTACTGGGTCATTAGCTTTTGCAAAACTTCCAGTAGGGGAATGATGATAGATTCTCAGATAAAGCTAGGGATTGTGACATTTGAACAATAACATTATCCTTCCAGGTACTGGAGGTGATAGGAGCAGGGAGAAAAACTAATAGGATTAAAGACTTTATAATGTTGGAAAAACATAAAGGCAGGGAGGGAATAACACTAGGTATACAGAAATCTTTGAGATTTTGGTGACCACCAGTGAAGGAGTCCTACTGAGTATAAAACAGCAAAAATTATAAGAATTCCTACACAGAAAAAATAGTCCAAAGATCTCGGTGAGTTTAGGAGTTTCCATTAAAATTTGGGCAGTTATGAAAGAGTTATTGTCCTGGCCTGGTCCTGACTCTTGGGAAAGCAGTCAACTCAGATGTTGTCTGCTTGTTTTTCCAGGATATAGTCAGTTTGAGGTCTCTGGTTGGTTTAGTAGTTCAGTTGGATGTTGGAGCCTTTTTTCAAAATGAGAAACATGAATCCACGAGCCAATGCCTTCTAATTTAGCGGTGCGAGGGTCAGTTAGCAATAACTGGTCTGGTCCCTTCCAGTGAAGCTGGAGGGAGTCTTTGTGAATGTGTCTTTTCTAATAAACCATGTCTTGATGTTGAAGGCTGTGATGTTTGATGTCTTTGTCTCCCGGGAGCACACCGTGGAAAGACTGTTCTACCAAAGTATAATTATTCTCTATGGATTTTGTTAGGTTTTTGCAAAATTGAAGTATAGCCCCTTTTATCAGCTGTGGATCAGAGGAAGCAGGAGCTAGGTATATTTGGCATCCTGCCACAAGAACAGATTGTCATCAAACTTATATCAGAATTTTAGGAATTTTATATAATTTTTGAACACTTATAATAACATATGCCTGTGTAAATATACATAAATATACATAGTATTACTTCTTATTTGGCAATGCTCCCCGTGTAATTTAATATATCAAATAAGCCTAATTAGCTTAATTAATGCTTTGAAATGTTCCAGAGGCCCTCTGAAAAAATATCCCAAAGTTTTTTCCAGGTCAAAAGACTTCATTTATAATTTGATTTGGGGAAGTTTGTCCAAAATATCAAAAAGTTTGGACACTTGGCTAAATAGGATCACAGAAAATTATGAAATAATAACTATCTACTTAAAACCAAAGTGACAAAAAGATTTAAAGGACAAATATAGAAGATTACATAGATGTAAAAGCCTTGGCTTTTTTTTTTTAATAGAGGAGACTCAGTTTTTCTAAGTCATCAAAGATGTGATAAAACAGACTCATTGTTTCCCACACAGATTACATTAATGACAAAGAAACTTTGTTTATAATTTCTTATTCAGAACAGACTGATAATCTAAGAAAATGTTGTTTTAACAGAGAGAAAACCAAACTCTAGTCTTGTATCAGTACGCTGTTGAGTTCATTTTTAAAAACCTATAAATAAATCCATTCAATCTTAGCCAGCTTTGACCATGCGACATAAAATTCCTTTTCCACAAACTTTCTGTAACTTTTTATGTCCATTTTACTTTATCCCTTGTTCTTTCCCTTTCCAAAATAACCAGCTTTACTTTAGGGCAAAAATCCCTTTCATTTTACCTCAAAAAAAATGCATTTTCTTTCCTCATACCTTCTTTTACCAAAAACACACATTTCATTTCCTTGTATACTTTACATACACAGTCATTTTCTTTCATCCCTACTGTTTTTAGTTGTTTTATTTTTATATGTATATTAATTAGAATTCTTAACACTTAGAATCTTTAACTAAGAAGTAAGCAATTGTGGACCAGCATATTTATAAATACATTTTATAATTTTTAGAAATATGTGATTTCTCAGTGTGGCATAAAACATGTTTACTAATAGACCCAAATATCCTTAGTTTCATGATAATTAAAAGCCAAACAGGGATAAATCTATGTTTAGTGATTTATGTTGTAGTATTTCATCTTGTTTAGAAAATACAATGTTTTTTAAATTTTATTTTATTATGTTATGTTAATCACCATACATTACATCATTAGTTTTTGATGTAGTGTTCCATGATTCATTGTTTGTGCATAACACCCAGTGCTCCATGCGGAACGTGCCCTCTTTAATACCCATCACCAGGCTAACCCATCCCCCCACTCCCCTCCCCTCCCCTCTAGAACCCTCAGTTTGTTTCTCAGAGTCCATAGTCTCTCATGGTTCGTCTCCCCCTCCAATTTCCCCCCTTCATTTTACCCTTCCTACTATCTTTTTTTTTTTTAACATATACTGTATTATTTGTTTCAGAGGTACAGGTCTGTGATTCAGCAGTCTTACACAATTCACAGCGCTCAATTGCTCTAAGATCCTGTACAAATCTCCATCCCCTTCCGTGTGGCTTGTGGATGGGAGGATGAAGGGATTACAGGGACTAGTACAGGGGGCAATTAATTTCTTTGTAAATAATCTTCAGTGGCAGGTTTGAATCCTTGGATTGCCTCAGTGTTTAAAGGATATTGTTTGACATTTGGCAAAAGCTTTCTTTCATCAATGTGGACTTTAATGGGTGGTGCAGAATTAAAGCCCCCAATATCAGAGGAATTTTTTGACCAAAGAGTTTCAGAAATAGAATCAAAGAGGGGTTCTGGGTTAGGGTGTTTTAGAGAAAGAGTGGGAAGAGATATTAGGATGTCAAGATTTTCTTGAAGGTTTGGATTTGGAGGTTCAATATTCAAAAATATTTCCCCCTTTTAGGGAATGGAGTTGTGTGCCCAATGAGCTTCAAGAAAATCTTGACCAGTAAATGAATAGGAGCTGAAGGGACAAGAAGGAACTGATGGTGTCTCTGAATGGGTCCCAATTGGAATCAGATGGGGAGGGGTTTAAAAACAGTCATAGGGTGACTAGAAACCCCAAACATCTGTACAGCTTGAGTACTCCAACGAAGGTGATAGCAGAGGCTTTAGCCAATTTTTCTAATTTTGACAGCCTCTCAGAAAGGTTTGAGTTAGCAACTCAGGGCAGCAACCTTTTCAGTGTTTCTTTCTGAGGCCTCCAGGTGCCAATTAAAATAAGATTTCCACTCATTTTGTTTGCTTTCATAACCCCGTGCATACAAGTAAACAAATTTTGGGATATCAAAAGGGCCCCATCTTGGCCATTGAAGTTTTAAATCATCCTGGGTACTGTGAGTCCAACAGGACAAAAACAATTTACAGCAAGAAGGGCCATATTCCTTAAACATAAATCCTGCAGGAGTTCTAGCAGGGGGCTGATGATCAGAAGTCTCCTTAGAAGAATTATTTCTCATAACTGAGTACTCACCAAGAACCTGAAACCCAAATATTTCACTCAGAATGAGTGGAGATGGAATCTTCCCTTCAGAAATGAATAAGGACAGAAACTGGTAACAAAGGACACTCAGATAAAGGCCTGAACCTCAACCAAGGTGGAAGATTCAGAACCAAGACAGCTAAAGAGCAAATGTCTCCTTTTATGGTGCCTTTTTAAAAACAGCTTCATAAAATTCATAAAATTCACCCATCGTAAGTATATAGTTGAATGTTTTCAGTAAGTTTATGGAGTTGTGTAACAATACCAAAATTGAGTTATAGAGCATTTCCAATACCCCAAAGGATCCCTTATGCTGATTTGCAGTTAATCCCCATTATTGCCCCTGGCTTCAGGCAACCACTGATCTGATCTGATGTTTTCTCCTGAACTTTGCCTTTTCTAGGATGCCAAGAAAATAGAAACACACATTATGTTGGCTTTTGTTTTCTGGCTTTCTTAACTTACCATAGTGATTTTGAGAGTCCTCCTTATTGTTTAATGTATCCTTAGTGCCTTATTTTTTATTGCTGAATGATATTCCATTGTATGGATGTACCAAAATTTATTAATCCAACCACCAGTTGAGAGGTATTTGGTTTGTTTCCAGTTCTTAGAAGCTACTATAAAATTGTGCATACAGGCTTTGTGTGAATATAGGTTTTCATTTTACTTGGGTGAATACCTTAGAGTGGTCTCACTGGGTTATACAGTAAGTATATGCCTAACTTTTAAAAAAAATTAATAAACTGGTTTTTTTAAGTGGCTGATAACATTTTACAGTTGACCAGTAGTATATTGGAGTTCTCATCTTTGTCAGCACTTGGTGGTCTCATATTTTTTCTTATTTTTCAAGTTGTTCTCATAGGGGTATGGTGGTATCTCATTGTGGTTTTAATTTGCTAATGACTAATGATGTTGAGCATCTTTTCCTGTGCTTAATTACCATCCACATATTTTCTTTGTTGAAGTGTTTACTCCAATATTTTGCCCATTTTAAAGCATTTTTTAGTTATTTTCTCATTATTGAGTTATGAGAGTTCTTAATATATTCTAGCTACAAAGCCTTTATCATATATGTGATTTGCAAATATTTTCTGTCTGTGGCCTATCTTTTCATTCTCTTAAGAGTGTCTTTTGAAGAGTAGAAGTCTTAATTTTGATGAAGTCAAATTTATCACTTTTCTTTTTAGGTATTGTGTTTTGGTATGCATATAAGAAATCTTTGCTTAACCAAGGGCCACAAAATATTCTTCTCTGTTTTCTTTGGAAAGATTTATTGTTTTAGGTTTTATATTTAGAACGATGAGCACATTTGAATTAGTTTTATACATGGTGCATGGGTTCATTTTCTTCCATATGTATATTCAGTTGTTCCAGCACCACTTGCTAAAAAGCCAATCCTTTCTCTATTGTATTGCCTTTGAAACCTTGACAAACAATAGTTGAGTATATTTGTGTGAATCTATTAATGGGCTTTCTGCTCTGCTCCACTGACCTATATATCTATCTCTATCTCTACATATCTGTATCATTTTTAGAATACCACACTGTTTTGATATGTGTAGCTTTATTGTAAGTTTGGAAATCAGATCACTTGAGCCCTCCAAATTTGTTGTTCATTTCAAGATTGTTTTTTCTATTCAAGTTCCTCTCTTTATTTAAATAAATTTTAGAATGAGCTTGTCAATTTCTATTTTTAAAAATCTCACCAGGATTTTGATTGGAATTGCATTCAATCTATAGATAATTCAGGGGACATTTCAAATTCTAACAATTAGTCTTCCAATCCATGGACATATTTCACTAATGTAGATTTCTAGTTTTTAATATGCTGATCCTGCACAAGTTTTGTAAGCTTTATACTATGAATTTAATGTTTTCAGTACTGCTGTAATTTGTATTATTCCTTTTTAAATTCAGTTTCCAATTATTTATTGCTAATATATAAACAAAATATTTTTATATAATAAATTTATAAATATGCTGCAACCTTGCTAAACTCAGTCATCAGTTCTAACAGCATTTTGAATATTCTTTGAGATTTTCTACATAAACCTGTCATCTGTGAATAAAGACCTTTCTAATTCAAATTTACCTTTCCAAAATGCCTTTCAGTCCTTTTTCTTGATTTATTGTGCTGGCTAGATACAATGGTGAATATGGGTGGTGTATGGTAATGGTTATGGATGGTGACAACAGACATCCTTTCCTTCTTCCTGATCTTAGGGGGAAGTATTCAGTCTTTCACTATAAAGTAGGTTAATTGTAGATCTTACTTTAATGTATTCTTTATCAGGTTAAATAATCTGTTCTGTCATTTTTTGTTTCATGTATTTTGAAACTCTATTATTAAATGCATACACATTTAAGGTTGTTATGTCATGTTGGAGAAGTGACCCCTTGTCATTAATGAGAAAGTAAATGATCTAAACCTGGAATTATATTCTTTTAAATCTTTGGGGGGAATCTTTCTTGTACTTACTCACATTACTTGCAGACAAAACATGTAATTCCAGCTCTAATCTCTTCTTCTCACAATTCATGCCAGATTAGTCTTTTAATATAAATTCTACAAATTCTACAATTTTTTCCAGACCCCACTTTGATCAAGTCACTTATGAGTTTTAAAAACAGCCAACAAACGGGGCACCTGGGTGGCTCAGTCAGTTAAGCGTCTGCCTTCAGCTCAGGTCATGATCCCAGGATCCTGGGATCGAGCCCCACATCTGGCTCCCTGCTCAGCAGAGAGCCTGCTTCTCCCTCTCCCTCTGCCTGGCACTCTGCCTACTTGTGCTTTCTCTCTATCTGTCAAATAAATAAAATCTTAAAAAAAAAAAGAATCTTAAAAAAAAAAAACAGCCAACAAACTTTGACTCCAACCTTCCCTATTGAGTCAATATGTAACACCCTCTTCTTTGTGACTCTAAATAGCTTTAGTCTTTCACTACTCACTTATTCTCTATAGTAGATGCATGACTCTTGTCCAGAACATGGTTCACTTACCTAATAACTCAGCATCCATTTGGAGCAAAATTACTTAACTAAATGTCATGAAATTTTTTGTAAAAAAGTGTTCCCTATTCTCGAGGAGATTATAATTGAATCTAAACAAAAAAACATGGAAATAAGCATAGACTAGAAGGTAAGGCAAAGCTGCATGATGAACAGAATTGAATAGGACAAAGAGGCAGGATAGCACTCTATAAATAGTGCAATAGCCTCAATGGAAAATGACTCAGGGATATGACTTTTTCAGAATCTAAAGTTATTCTGTGATTTGTCAGTTCCAAGATACTAAGGGTCAAGAGCAAACAAAAATCAGAACATATTTGGTTGCCTATAATTCCAGGAACCACAACATCAAAGAACACAGTAATTGACTTTGGGGGCATTGATCCTAAATATCTGTTCATGGCAGAATAACTTGGATGTTGGTTGACTACAGTTTTAGGGGTTTAAAATGGCATTTCTACTTAACATTCTAGTTCATAGATAAATTTGGCTTAGATTCCAGTCTGTATTAAAGTGAGACTGAATATTAATTGTCTTAAATTATGTATTTGGAGAATAATTTATTCCTATGAAATCCAGACCGAAATATGAAATTCATCACAATAATTAAGAATAAGAACCCAAAGAACCTCATGCTTCAGGCATTTAGCATCTGATATAATTTTGCATACTTATAAGGTACACTGGAATGACCCTGAAAACAAAGGGAGTAGGTGCAATATATCACTCTGTAATTAGAAGGAAAAGGTCTATAAAAGTATTATTAAAGTAATTTGAAGAAGGAAACTGATTTTTTAAATGCTTATGTATTTTGGATATTTTTAATCTTTTATCTTAACCTTTTCAACAATGATTTGATTGACTTCATAACCCATGAGATTACTTATCTGTCAAATGGGCTGTTTTATAAATTACAGTATAATTAAATTATGGTCTCTAGAGCCCAGGGTCAAGAAGGAGGAAATACAAGGTTTCTCTTGATTTCTGGCAGAAGTGATTTTTTTTTTCTCTTTCAAGTTTTTATTTAAATTCCAATTAGTTAGGGGCGCCTGGGTGGCTCAGTTGGTTAAGTGTCTAACTCTTGATTTCAGCTATGGTCTCAATCTCAGGCTTGTGAGTTCAAGCCCAGCATTGGGCTCCACGCTGGGTATGGAGCCTACTTAAAAAAATTCCAGTTAGTTAACATACAGTGTAATATTAGTTTCAGGTGTACAATTTAGTGATTCAGTACTTCCATACAACACTAGGTGCTTATCAAAACAAGTGCCTGCCTCAATCCCCATCACCTGTTTAACCCGTCCCCCCCCAGCCCACCTCCCCTCCAGCAACCCTCAGTTTGTTCTCTATAGTTAAGAGTCTGTTTTCTGGTTTGTCTATCTTTTTTTCCCCTATGTTCATCTGTTTTGTTTCTTAAATTCCATGTATGAGTGAAATCATATGGTATTAGTCTTTCTCTGACTGACTTTTCATTTAGCATAATACTCTCTGGCTCTATCCATGTCATTGCAAATGGCAAGATTTCATTATTTTTGATGGCTGAGTAATATTCTTCTTTATCCATTCATCATCAGATGATGGACATTTGGGCTCTTTCCATAATTTGGCTATTGTTGATAATGCTGCTACAAACATCAGGGTGCCTATTTCCCTTTGAATCAGTATTTTTGTGTCCTTTGGGTAAACCTAGTAGTGCAGTTGCTGAATTCTAGAGCAGTTCTATTTTTAACTTTAACAGGAATATCCGTACTGTGTTTCAGAGTGGCTCCACCAGTTTGCATTCCCACCAACAGTGTAAGAGAGTTCCCCTTTCTCCACATCCTCGCCAACATCTGTTGTTTCCTGTGTTGTTAATTTTAGCCATTCTGACAGGTGTGAGGTGGTATCTCATTGTGGTTTTGATTTGCATTTCCCTGATGATGAGTGATGTTGAGCATCTTTCCATGTGTCTATTAGCCATCTGTATATCTTCTTTGGAAAAATGTCTATTCATGTCTTCTGCCCATTTTTTAACTGGATTGTTTGGTTTTTGGGTATTGATTGTCATAAGTTCTTTATATATTTTGAATACTAACCCTTTGTCAGATATGTCATTTGCAATTATCTTCTCCTATTCCATAGGCTGCCTTTAAGTTTTGTTAATTGTTTCCTTTGCTGTGCAGAAGCTTTTTACCTTGATGAAGTCCCAATAGTTCATTTTGGCTTTGTTACCCTTGCCTCAAGAGACCTCTAGAAAGAAGTTGCTATAGCCAATGTCAAAGAGGTTACTGCCTGTGTTCTCCTCCAGGATTTTGATGGGGTTCCTGTCTCACATTTAGGTCTTTCATCCATTTTGAATTTATTTTTGTGTATGATATAAGAAAGTGGTCCAGTTTCATTCTTTTGCATGTTGCTGTCCAGTTTTCCCAACACCATTTGTTGAAGAGACTATCTTTTTCCCACTGATATTCTTTCCTACTTTGTCAAAGATTGGTTGACCATATAGTTGTAGGTTCTGACAAAAGTGATTTTTTAAACCACTGGAGTGGTAGTCTATCTATTCATAATAAAAGGGTGTGTGTGTGTGTGTGTGTGTGTGTGTGTGTGCACACGCATGTGTGCACATGTGGTTTTGGTGTTGATTTTGTGTTTGAATTGGGTAACAAAAGACAACTGGAAACTCTACTGGTTATTTGTTAAATATTTAAGAGAACCAGCAACTAGTAGATTGTTAGCCTTTGTTGTATACTTTGATTCTTTCCAAATATAAGTTGTTTTCCCTTCTTGGAAGCCTTTTTTTAAATTAATAAACTTTATTTTTTAGAGAAGTTTTAGATTGACAACAAAATTGAGCAGAAAGTACAGAGTTTCCATTTACCCCTGTTCCCCCCCTGAAACACAACTTTCCTCACTACCGGACATCCCACACAATAGTGATACATTTGGTATAACTGGTGAACCTATATTGATACATCATTATCACTCAAAGTCCACAGTTTGCAATAGAGTTCATTCTTGGTGTTGTACAGTCTATGAGTTTTTGTAAATGTATAATGACTTGTATCCACTGTTGTAGTATCATACAAAGTAGTTTCACTACCCTAAATGTTTTCTGTGCCCTGCCTATTCATCTCTCCTACTCTCCCCCCCAACCCTTGGCAACAACTGATCATTATACTGTCTCCATAGTTTTGCCTTTTCCACAATGTCATTTAGTTGGAATCAAACAGTATATAATCTTTTCAAATTGGTTTCTTTCACTTAGTAATATAAGTTTAAGTTTCCTCCATGTCTTTTGATGGCTTGAGAGCTCATTTCTTTTTAGAACTGAATAATATTTCCTTATCTGGATGTACCACAGTTTATTTACTCATTGTCTTACTGAAGGACATCTTGGTTGCTTCCAAGTTTTGGCACTTATGAATAACACTGCTAAAAAACATTTGTGTGCAGGTTTTGTATAGACATTAGTTTTCAGTACACCAAGGAGTATGATTGCTAGATTGTATGGTAAGAATATGTTTAGTTTTATAAGAAACTGCCAAACTGTCTTCCAAAGTGTCTGTGCCATTTTGCAGCTCCACCAGCAATAAATGAGAGTTCCTATTTCTTCCACATCCTCATTGGCATTTGGTGTTGTGTTTTGGATGTTAGCCATTCTAGTAAGTGTATTGGTATCTCATCGTTGTCCTAATTTTCAATTCTTTAGTGTTATATGATGTTGAATATCTTTTCCTGTGCTTACTTGTCATCTATATATCTTCTTTGATGACGTGTCTGTTCAGGTTTTTTGTCCACTTTTAATTAAGTTGTTCATTCTCTTATAATTGAATTTTAAGAGTTCTTTGTACATTTTGAATCACGGTCCTTTTTCAGATGAGTTTTTTTGCAAATATTTTCTCCCATTTTGTCACTTGTCTTTTCATTCTATCAACATTGTCTTTCACAGAGCACAAGTTTTTAATTTTTGAAGTCTAGTTATTACTTATTTCTTTCACACATCTTGTCTTTGGTGTTGTATCTAAAATGTCATCGCCACACCCGAGGTCAATTAGGTTTTCTTTTGTGTTGTCTTCTAGGAGTTTTATAGTTTTATGCTTTATATTTAGGTCTATGATCAATTTTGAGTTAATTTTTATAAATAGTGTAAGGTCTGTGTCTAGATTCATTTGTCTTGCATGTGGATGTCCAATTGTTTAGCCCCATTTGCTGAAAAGATAATATTTGCTCTGTGATCTTTGAGCAGGTTCCTCACTGAGCCTTATTTCCTCAGTTATAAATATGATCTAATAATAATATCTCACAGGGCTGTTGAGAGCATTGGCACATGGTAGGTGTTCATAAAACAAATGTCAATAGCTGAATTGTTACAGTTATTACCAGGGTTTCCAGCAAGAATCAGACAGGCCAGCTGTCCCCATGGAGTCAGCATATGAGAGAGAGCAGAGCGAGTGAGCGAGCACTTGGGGGTGGATCAAGCCTGAAGAGTTACAACCTACAGTATGTTATTGAACTACAGTAGAGGGAAGAGTATTATCATGAGGAAAGCCTAGATCATAAGCCAAAGAGAGAACAAAAGGGGTGTAGAGTTGAATGGGCAAGGCAAAAACACCATGATAAGAACAAGTTGAAGATTAGAGGCCAGAGGAAACAGAGAATTGAGTGCAGAGTGTGACTCTTGGTACAGAGAGGAAATCCAGTCTAATGCTGGGCATGTAGTAAGATTTTGCTGTCATACACTTGCCTGATTTGGCCAGAACAAGCGTACCTCCTTCAAGACACTACGTGGGCTCCACCAGTACCACTGCCAGAACATCACGTATCTGATTTAGTGAACCCGTAAGCACAACAATCCATCTCATCTCCTGTGTAATCCTTCCCAGGACCAACCACATAAAGCAGTGGTTCACTGGGTGCAAGAGGAAGAATTTATCTCCTATTTCCACACATTTATCTTTTCTTTCTGCTTTGGAATGCAAAAGGCTTGGCCATCCTTAAGTAGAAATACTATTTTAGATGTGCAATCCAAGGAAATAATTTTTCTCAACCTACTGGACCAAAAAATATTTAGTCTTCCTAAAGGAGAGAATGGTAGCCCCCATGGTTTAGCTTCTTACATTAATACTCCCTATGGGTTAATGTGCTATTAATATGGCAAAAAAGAAAGAAATCCCTTTAAATAGCAGCTTGTGCTTCTTTTTTATTTCTCTCCTGCAAAAGCTGATTTACTGTGTGTTTCTTCCATCTGGCAGGAAGCTAATCTGAATATGAATCAATCCTTGCAAAAATAACTGCAGGAAATTTTAGACATTCATAACTTTCCACAGTTTTTTTTTTCTTTAACAATAGCATTTTTGTCATTCTCTCAGTGGAGCAAAGTTTTTCAATTGAAATTATGTATGACTATTTAAAGAATTGTGCCACCTCACCCTCAATGGCTTCTTTACTGTTCTGGATTCACATTGCTCATATTTCAGATATTTGCACATAAATGAGTAATTGCTGTTATCCCCAAAAGTTTTAATCATGAGAGGAAAACAGATTAATGTGATTTTCACAACTTGATAAGCAAAATGATCCAAAAAATCATTCTCAAATATCTGATTCTTCTTCCATTGCAGTATATTTTGTAATAATGCTGGTTTCTTCTAACATTGACTATACAAACTAATATTCTGGTGCTGTGGAGGGAAAAAAAAACAGCACCGCTGCATAAAACAAGGCTTTATTTTTTTTAGCAAGTAACTCCTAGCTATTTTCAAAATCAGTGCTTCTCGACCATTCCCACATCATGGCACACCAAGAAAATTATGTTTACCCTGGGATAAGTAGACTGGTCTGCTTGGGCAGAAGGTAACCAGCCCACGGACTCCAGCTGCCCCAGGCCCCATCAGGCATCCCAAGATGGAGGAGATAAATATCCTGTCACACCCTGTAACCTGTTTCAGCACATAAACACTGCTGAAGGAAACCTGTTCCCAGAAGAATCAGGGAAGGAAAATGTGTACCATGTGAAAATGGAAGAAACATCATACAGACTAATGCATGAGTGTCTTTGGCAAAATTTCCACACAAGAGTTATGTGGCCAAGTCACCTCATTCCAGTCTGACTTACCATGTATGACTGACTAACCCAGTGTTTTCCAAATTACATTTCAAAGAATGCTAGTTTTCCATGAGATATTAATAGATACTAAACCTATTTTCTACCTGTGGTCAAATAATTTTGAAATTTATTGGGCTAAACAGATTTCATTACTGCGGGACTTTCTGAGTTCTTTCACATGCTAATGTGATATTTGTGAATCCCCAGGAAAGAGGTAGAGCTGATCTGCAACCTATGGTTATGCACACCCTGCACTGGACAACACTAGAGGTCACTGTTCATATTGTAGCCTATTGAATCTCACTCATTTAAGCAGTATACAACCCACACATGACAGCACTAGGATACACCATGCAACATTTTCCACATAGCTTTGACCTTGGGACATTGTTTATCCAGAATACCTGTTAATATCCAGTAGAACATAATTCGTTCTTTATGGACTCCATTGTTCCTCGTGTTCATTATGCTACATTTCAGGGATACCACATTCTGAATAACTCTGTTCCTTCCTTTTCCCAAGCAGATTGTGCATTCTCCTGCCTCTGTGAGGAACGAACAGACTTTGATGTCTGATTGATCTGGGTTCAATATCAGTTCTGCCACTTACTTTACCAACTCTGGGCCTTGATGTTATCTCTAAATGGAAATAGTACCATGGACAGTAGAGGGTGATTGTGCAGATTAAATGAGCAAGCATATGTAAAACCTTTGTACAGTGCCTAACACATAGTAATATACAGCAAGTATTCCTCTTCTCTCTCAGTGCCTTTGCTCATGATGTTCCCACTGGCTGAAATGCTTTTCTATGCTCAATCTGCCCTTCAAGGACTACTTTTACAAAGCTTTCCCTGATGCAAATGTTCTGCGGCACTTTGTGTCTCTTTCAAAAGTACATTTTAGCACATTTTTCTGATACTAGGACAATTGTGGCCAATTTCTCATCCCCCTCCCTGCTTGATTGTGAAATTTTGAAGGCTGCAACATTGTCTTGTTTACCTTGATCCTCGCCAAAATTTAGACTGTCTTAGGAAATCAATAGATGTTTGTAGAATCTAATGGAATAAAAATGGTAGAGTAGCTTGTAGGTACCCACAGCATATTTTTCATTGAGGAGGTGATAATAATAGCAGCTTTTCTGGACTGAGTGGATACACATTATCATCTGCAAATATCTGTCTACTGGTATGCAGAGACAGTCATTGCAAGCCTTGGAGATATATTTTGCACAGCACAAAGAAAATATTCTGAGGTTCAAGTTGCACAAATTGGTTGTACAATCAACACCTTCTGTAAAATAAAGGCCTTTAAACATAGGGATGGTGGTAACTATTCTAATCATAAACTCAAAAATAAAGCAAATATTTTAGAACAGAGTCCTAGACTCAAAGATCAATATGTATAAAATCCCTGTTCCTGAAGTTCTCTTTAAGTATAAAACTATACTAAATACTAAGCTAAACCACTTTTGAAGTCTTTGTTAAGATGATGCATTTGCTTATATTACAATATATACTGTTTTAAGTATATTTAGACAGCCTGTTTTTGCATTAGTAAGTATGCATGATCTATATCCAGTGTTATATTTTATTCAGGTTCTCATGCTAAAGTATTTTTAAATAAGATGTATATGTGCAAAATAAATTACACATTAGCTGTTCAAATAAGAATTTTGTTAGGAAAATTTGACAAATGCAAGCAACCTTGTGAAGTTTATCTACATTTATCAACTAGAACTAGACACTTTAGGAAGAAAACCTAGGAATAAGAACTTCTTTTTAAAATAATGTTGGAACCAAAGGTTTTTTTTATATAAACTGCCTACTTAAGACCCATAGTTCCATTCCTTAATAGGTACTTCAGCCCTTGACACACTATTTAAAGAGTGATTTATCCAAAAAGCACAAATTATGTTGCTGAAGTTTTTCATAACTACCATAACAACCTATTAACTTCCATAACAACATAATACCAAAATTGCCCAATATAAAGTTCTAATAATAATAATCAGTTATAAGGCTTTAAGTTGTTTATATCTACAATTCCAAAGAGTTGTGGCTTTATAAAATATAATACTTATATTTGCAAATATCTAGAGTGTGTGGACATAACCATTAAAGCAAGCTAATAACTGGTTATTAAAGTAGACTTACTTGGTCAACTAATTTTAGACAAAGCAGGAAAGAATACCCAATGGAAAAAGGACAGTCTCTTCAACAAATGGTTGGGAAAATTGGACAGCCACATGTAGAAGAATGAAACTGGACCATTTTCTTACACCATACACCATATCAAAATGGATAAAACTGGACCATTTTCTTACACCATACACCATATCGAAATGGATAAAAGACCTAAATGTGAGACAGGAATCCATCAAAATCCTAGAGGAGAACATAGGCAGCAACCTCTTCGACCTCAGCTGCAGCAACTTCTTACTAGACACATCTCCAAAGGCAAGAGAAACAAAAGAAAAATGAACTATTGGGACTTTATCAAGATAAAAAGCTTCTGCACAGCAAAGGGAACAGTCAACAAAACTAAAAGGCAACCAACAGAATGGGAGAAGATATTTGCAGATGTCATCAGATAAAGGGCTAGTATCCAAGATCTATAAAGACTTATCAAACTCAACACCCAAAAAACAGTAATCCAGTCAAGGAATGGGCAGAAGACATGAACAGACATTTCTCCAAAGAAGACATAAAATGGCCAACAGACACATGATAAAGTGCTCCACATCACTCAGCATTAGGGAAATACAAATCAAAACCACAATGAGATACCACCTCACACCAGTCAGAATGGCTAAGATTAACAAGACAGGAAACAACAAATGTTGGTGAGGATGTGGAGAAAGGGGAATCCTCTTACACTGTTGGTGGGAATGCAAGCTGGTATAGCCCCTCTGGAAAACAGTATGGCGGTTCCTCAAGAAGTTAAAAATAGATCTACCCTATGACTCAGCAGTTGCTGTATTAGGTATTTACCCCAAAGATACAAATGTAATAATCCAAAGAGTCACGTGCACCCCAATGCTTATAGCAGCAATGTCCACAATAGCTAAACTATGGAATGAGCTGAGATGTCCATTGACAGATGAATGGATAAAGAAGATGTGGTCCATATATATAATGGAATATGACTCAGCCATCAGAAAGGATGAATACTTACCATTTACACCTACATGGATGGAACTGGAGGGTATCCTGCTGAACAAAATAAATCAATTAGAGAAAGAAAATTATCATATGGTTTCACTCATATATGGAATATAAGAAACACCGCAGAAGATCATAGGGGAAGGGAGGGAAAATGGAATAGAAAGAAATCAGAGAGGGAGACAAACCATGGGAGACTCTTAACTATAGGAAACAAACTGAGGGTTGCTGGAGGTAGGTGGGGGGATGTGGTAATTGGGTGATGGGCATTAAAGAGGGCACATGATGTGATGAGCACTGGGTGTTATATGCAACTGATGAATTATTAAACTGTAGAGTACGTCTGAAACTAATAATGTACTATATGTTGGCTAATTGAATTTAAATAAAAAAATAAACTAGACTTACTCTCTTCGGGACACATATCAAAGATTCTGTTGTAATTGTTGTTGTTTTGTTTTTATTAGCCAACATCTTACAGGGTCTCACTATTTGCCAGCTACTATGCTAAATACTTTACACACATTATCTCCACACTTAAAAAGCAAGCAAATGTTGAGAACCAAGAGGGGGAAAGAGAGAGAGGAGAGTGAACTAACATTTTAAAAGACAAGATGTCAAAGGAAAGGCAGATAAACGTAATCTGACTAGCTGGTGTGAGATACCAAGATGACTCTGACCAGGGTGAATTTCCTACTGCCCTGGGTCTGACCCTCAACTTCCAAAATCCAGAAATTTTGACCCATATATTCCTTCACTGAAGGCAGATCTGTGTAGGTAGCCAAATTCTAATCAGAGGGCTACTAGGTGAACTTGGAAATAGAGCAAAGGAAAAAGAACAGTCTTTAGGGGTGTTTCATCCAGGCCACAGTGAGGCCCAGAAAAGAGAATAGGTAAAACCATAGGACATAGGAAACAGTATCTGCAAAAGCAAAGAGGAGTCAAAAAGTACAATGTGTTTCTGAAATATCTCATAAGTAAAGACCTTGGGCTGGATGCAGCAAGGGAACCTGAAGCAGAGGTGTGATGGAAGACAGGGCTGCAACACAGGCAGGACCAAAATGCAAAAGACCTACAACTTAACTTTGATTGCAGTGAGGAGCTAGTTACTGTTTTTAACAAAATGACTGACTCATGAGACTCATCTAGAGTCTGGAGAAAAAACAGTGAATGCAAGGAAAACAGAAGACTGTTGTAAGTGACCCAGGTGAAATGTTATACAAATCTAAATTAAGATATGATTGAGCGATGAAATACCTTCATAACACTGCTTCCCTGAGAAAATGTGTTCTGAATTGAAAACTACTGACTTCATTAAACATTACATTTGATACTCAATAGTTGATATTCAATACATTTGACAATTGGCATTAGCCCATATTTAAAAATAAGCATTGTAATGCAATTGTTATTATTAGATAAAATGTTTAGTGTTAGTGCAAGTCAGAAACAAAATGAGGAAGAAATTTAAAATTTAAATAATCAAAATGATTTTTTATAAACTCTGGCAACAAGCATGGGTCACATCCCCTAAGAATAAAAATTAGTGTTGCATTCATTAAAAAATTACCTTATAACTCTACTAAGCTTTTACCCCCTTTTTTATTCTCTACTTCCATGGATACTATTAGCTGATTCATTTTACTTTTTCTCTAAGCCTCTTAACACATTCAATTTTTAATTTATTGAGAGATCACTGATTAATTTCTTTTTAAAAATTTTTTTTATTTTGTTACGTTAGTCACCATACAGTACATCATTAGTTTTTGATGTAGTGTTCTGTGATTCATTGTTTGCATATAACACCCAGTGCTCCATGGAATATATGCCCTCCTTAGTACCCATCACTGGGCTAACCCATCCTCCCACCCCCTCCCCTCTAGAACCCTCAGTTTGTTTCTCAGAGTCCATAGTCTCTCATGGTTCATCTCCCCCTCTGATATCCCCCCCTTCATTTTCCCTTCCTTCTCCTAATGTCCTCCATGCTGTTCCTTATGTTCCACAAATAAGTGAAACCATATGATAATTGTCTTTCTCTGCTTGACTTATTTCACTTAGCATAATCTCCTCCAGTTCTATCTACACTGATTAATTTCTAACAATAAAATAAAGGCAGAAAAAACTTCCCAATTTTTATTTAATTGCCAAATAAAAATGTTTGAGCAGTTACCATATTAATCAAAACTTTAAAACTATCATTATCAAATTTTTTTCAATACAAAATCACTAAAATTAATACTTTAAGAATAAATCCCACCTATTGTTGTGTATGATTATATGAGAATGACTATTAGAATTATTAAAAGAAAATATGGAGAAAGCTACCAGTGTATATGTCTGTCAGTGCATGTTGTGTATGTTTCTTGTAACAGGAAAAATAGACAAACAAATGAGAAGTAATAAGAGATTGAGGCAATGTCTACACATACACATCAGTTTGTGAGGAGGAACATTGATTCAGCCTATCACCATTGACTCTAGTCATCTCTTTTCCCCTATGCTGATCCGTAAACATAAATAAAATTTCTGTTCTTTAAATTTTAGAATAGGGATAACGTCCCTGTGTTAGAATGCAAGTCCCTTTATACTTACTCACATATAAGATGTGAGAAAGTACACACACACACACACACACACACACATACAGATTTGACCTTGTCTTTAAAATCCAGACAAATTATTTAAGAATGTACATAGCACTCTATTCACAATAGTTCAAACTGAAAGCAGCCCAGGTGTTCATTAATAAGACCATGAATAAACTATGACATATCTGTAAAATGGAACACTATTATTTAAAAGGGATAAACCATTGATATTGACCAAAGCCACTGACAGATCTCAAAACCATTATACTAAGGAAAAGAACCCAGACACAGGAGAAGAGTACATACTCTATGACTTCATCTTTATGGAGTTCTAGAAAAAGGAAAACTAATGTATGGTACAAAAAAAAAATTAGAACATTGGTCTCTTGGAGCAGAGGAAGAGTATTGACTGGGAAAGGGGAATGAGGAAACTTTCTGGGGACAATCAAAATACTTTATATCTTAATAGGGGTTAGGGCTACACAGATGTATGAATTTTTCAAAGATCAATGAATCTGTGCATGTAATTTAATTTCACGTTTGTTTATTTAAAAATTCTACAATTTTTAAAATTGAAAAAACTCAAGTATCAAATTCTAGTTAATGCTATGCATACTGAACTATGTAAATGGAAGTATACTGATGCCTGCAACCTACAACTTACTTTCTAATACATCAAAACTATGATGAATTGATGAATGAATAAAGGGATGGGCTAGTGGGTAGATAGGTGATAAAACAAGTATAAGAAAATGTTAATGGTAAGATCCAGGAAGTGGGTGTGCCAGTAATTTATTGCCTCATATCTCCACTCCAACCCTTCTTGGCCGCATTTTGTGATTCTGGAGCTAGACTCTGCAACTCACTCTTTCCATTGCCAGCTAGTTTCTGGTCTTGCTCTGCCAATAGTGGGTACAAGAGGGTGACAAGCTTGGATGTGGAAAAAAAGTACTGCACTAATGTGAGAAGTGATGATACCTCTACTCAACCAGCCTTTACCCAGTTAATAGTTTTTTATATTAAATTTCCCTGTTCAAAATTCTGATTTTGTTTCTATCTCTTGACTGGGCATTGACTGATCAAGTGAGTATAATTCTTTCATCTTTGCTGTATGTTTGAAATTTAAAAAAAAAAATGATGGGAAAAACCAGACAAACAAGTATTGTGTTCTACTTCCAGATGAGTCCGAAGAATGAAGGAAAATTATTTTATGCAATGAAAAGAGACAGCAATATTTTTAAACAATAAAAATGGGAAGGGTGGTAACTTTACCAGCAGCAAATTAACATAAGGCTATAACCTCATACCAAACACTTCCAAAAAGTCATGGCCAATGGGAAAAAAGAAGATCCTAATATTCTAGAGTGATATATCAAGAGATTTGACCCAACCACAACCTGCAGAGATAGTCCTAAGGGAAAAAGTAGTTGGTAAAAACTTGAAAATTCTTTCTAATACCCATCATCTGGTCAGAATCAGACTGATGACATGGATAGAGAGCCTAGAGAAAAGTCAAGACAACTCTTGAGAGTAAAAGCCATTACTTACTGCCTTCAGGAATTCTTCAGTCATCCAGACCAGGGGGAAAAAGCACTTACAAAAGAGAAAGATATTAGGCTGGCCTCAGACTTCTCCATAGCAGCATTCAACATGAAGGGATCTTAGGAAAAGAGAACCCTTACAAGAATGACTTGATGATGAAATCTAGCCAAACAAAAGATGAATGGAGAAGTACTGGTAAAGGGAATCACAACACTCTGGGCAAGAAGATAACAGAGCCATTTCTGCAATCCTGGGGGCAAGGGGTGGGGGGAACCATGGCATATACTTTTATAACCAATCAAGTTGTCCTTTGTGTATAAATAGGTAAAAGCCTTCTTCAAACATGCACACATTCAAAAACCACCATGAGCCCTACCTGAAAAAATTAGTTGATGTTATAGCCAGTCACCTAAAAGATTAATCCAAATACAGAATTTAGGGATGGAGAGGTTGTGGCCAAAAAACTAATAGTAAGCACTGAATGCTTTTTTTTTTTTATGTTATGTTAATCACCATACATTACATCATTAGTTTTTGATGTAGTGTTCCATGATTCATTGTTTGCATATAAGCACTGAATGCTTTTTAACAGTTAAAACTGAACAGTTATAGGAATTGGGATTTTTGAAGTCAATTTAAATGCTAATAGCCTTGAAAAAATAAAAATAAGTAACAAGTACTCTCTAAAAAATTTCCCATGGAACTTAAGAACATTTTTAAAATAATACTTGAATTATTTTTTGCTTAACCTTGACAATGTTTTTCAATTTTACTCTGATTTCTTTTTCTTCTACTAAATTCAAGTTAACTTCAATGTACTCCTTTTAAATTTAAAATTAATACAGTATAATCCTATTTTCTAAAACTACTTCATGACTCTATCTAGTCATCTAGTCATTTGTATATTTGCGTAAAGAGATGAAATGATGGAATGATGTGCACTAATGTTAATGGTGGTTGTTTCTGGGTAATGGGCTTTGAGGTGACTTCCTCCCTTTTTGTATTTTTGTATTGCTTGATTTTTTAAAAATAAACAAGCATTTACTGAGGCATCTAGGTGGCTCAGTCACTTAAGTGTCTGCCTTCGGCTCAGGTCATGATCTCAGGGTCCTGGGATTGAGCCCCAAGCCCCACATTGGGCTCCCTGCTCAGCGAGGAGTCTGCTTGTCCCTCTCCCTTTGCCCCTCCCCCTGTTCATGCTCGCGCATGCTAACAAATAAATAAAATCTTTAAAAAATAAATAAACAAGCATTTACTGATAAAGTCATTTGATAAAAAGGAAAATAAAACACATAGAGATAGGACTGCTAAACCAATAGCTTATCAATAAACAAATATGAGAAGGAATATTCAAACCCCATCAGAGAACCTACTATAATTAAGCATCAATTTACAAACAATTCAGATGTTAATTATAAATCATTCTCATCAATTCACAGAAAATACTGGACCCTACAGGACAAGACAATAGTTAGTTGGCCAATGTAACTACTATGTATATGAAAAAGTAAAGAAACTCTGTTTTTTTAAAAAAACTATCTTCTAAATTAGAGTTTTAACAAATTTAAAACTCCCCTCATCCAAATTGGTGAAAACTTGCTTTATTGCTATCATATTTATTATTTAACAATGCCATTAATCAACATGAAATTTATAACTGTTAACAATTGCCAATCAAAGGTGCCTGGGTGGCTCAGTTGGTTAAGCGACTGCCTTCGGCTCAGGTCATGATCCTGGAGTCCCGGGATCGAGTGCCGCATCGGGCTCCCTGCTCAGCGAGGAGCCTGCTTCTCCCTCTAACCCTACCCCCCTCATGTACTCTCATTCTCGCTTTCTCAAATAAATAAATAAATCTTTAAAAAAAAATTTCCAATCAAAATACCAAATGGATTCTTGAGCCTTAATATATCTTATGTTCCTTTGTAATAGTGTTTTACATTCTATCAAGCAAATATGAGCTTACTCCCTATCCATTTGTCAAAAATCTCATTTTAAATCATTTAAAGATCTGTGGCCTTCAGTATTGATGCTGTGCATTTCCATCAACCACACAGGGATTTTTGTCTATGTGTTTTTATTCATTCATTTGCTAAATAATTTCTGTGGAGTCATCTAAATGTGGGCAAATCAGAAAACTTCAGTTCAGGGTGCAATTATGCCCAATTTCATTAAATTACTTTTGGCAAACGGTGCTGGCTTTTTACAATAGTTTTCAAACATCTAATAAGTAATTGCTTGTAATTGTGCCATTGTCTGATAGTGAAATGAAAGAACAGACACTGCAGTTCTGCTGAGCCCCTCCATTTGCATTGTACTGCAATGATTTCTGGCCACACGATTCCTCCTGACTGTCATGCTGTGGAAATTGCAGGGGGTGGCTGCATAGCCTTTTAACTTAAGAAGAAGAGCCAAGAGGAAAATGGAATGGAATTACATAAATTAGTCCTGGCAGCCAATTTCTGTTTCTCTTCTTACCTGACACGACAGCTGCTGGCCACCACGGAAGGGCCCAGCACCTTGTTTGGAATCTTAGTTACTTAGCACCCTTCATTTCAATCCCTTAAATTGGTACACTGCAAGAAGATTCTCTCACCACTAGAGGTGATTGCTTGGCCCAAAGGCCACTTGCCTTCCTGTTCCTTTTCAGGAAAAGGAAGTAAAAAAAAAAAAAAAGCTAACAAGCTGCTATTTCAAGCTATGCACTGGATAATTCATTTGTTCATTTGTTGATCAAGTATTTATTGAGTACCTACTACATACAAGGCACTGGTCTGGTCACTAGGAATACAGAGGTAGATAAGATAAACAAGGGTCCTATTTTAAAATAACTTACATTTTGCTAGGGGAAGATAAACAATTACCTCTGTAATATGTCAGATTGTGTGTAGTATTATGAAAACTAAGGCAGGATAAGGAGGTTAGAGAGGGACTGTTGTGGGAACAGGGATGTTCAGAAATATGACAGCTGTTGAATGGACACAAAAATAATTTATTGCAACCTATTTAAAAATATTTCCTAATGTACACTGAAAATTGTCCTCTGTGTTAGATAACAGGAGCTTCAAATCCTATTCCTTCCATATTCTTTTCATTCAAAGTAGTCTCTCTCCTCAGAGTTGGCATGGTCATTCACTTAAAACCCTTGCCTGATGCTTTGTAGAACAGTTATTTCTGTATAGCTAATCTCCCCTACTAAATATGAATCACTTTGACATCAAGGACTGTGTTTTATTCATCTTAGCATCTATTACAGGTTGAATTGTATCCCAAAAATGGTATGTTGAAGTCCTAACCCCTACTACCTCAGAATGTAGCCTTATTTGGAAACAGAGTCTTCAGAGAGGTAATCAAAATGTGATCGTTAGAGTGATCCCTAATCCAGTATGACCGGTGTTCTTACACAAAGGAGAAATTTGGACACAGAAAGAGATATACACAGAGGGAAGACCCTGTGAAGACACACAGGGAGAATACCATATGAAGATGTAGAATTGCATTGATGTATCTACAAGCGAAGAATGGCAAAGATTATCAGCCAAACACCAGAGACTAGAGAAAAGCAAAGAAGGATCCTCCCCTGGCACCTTCAGAAGCAGTATAGTTCCGTTGACACCTTGATTTTGGGCTTCTAGCCTCCAGAACTGTGAAGGAATACATTTCTGTTGTTCTAAACCATACACTTTGTGGTGTGGTACCTTGTTACAGCAGACCAAACGAACTAAAATAGGGTCACCCCAAGGGCTTATGAATGAACAGTAAATATTGGTGAATAAATAAATGAAGTGCTTTATAAGTAAGAAATTTTGTATACACTTTACAAGTGAAGAAATTAAAGCATAAATATAATTGAACTCTCTATGTGACACAGGATTTGGATTTCTATGGCAGAGAAGTAAAGTTTTGTGATAGTGTCCCTTTTCTTTAATAAACAATATTCCTTTAGCTTTCTATAGTTTAGTCCAGTAAGGGGTATGTGTGTAAGACCTCTACCTTGCTGGAAAAGAAGAAATGAAAATCAAAAGGCAGAGTTGATTACTTGGAGATGACCTCACATGTCAGGCCATATAAGGGAATCAAGCCTCAGAGCCAGGCTGAAAGTGTTATATTGGAAAGTGATTTTGCAAGCTAGAAAGCACTGGTGCAAAACCTGGTCCTAGCCCTGCAACCTTCTCAATGTAGATTATGGGTAATTTACCCAGAAACAAATCGCTTAGGAAAACCCTGTTCTGAATCTGAGCATGTCCTTCTTGTAAAAGGCAAACAATCAATTCATCTAACACTTAGTACCACTTAGATCTTGCTTAGCATCTAGAATAGCAACCGAACACATGCCCAAATGACATTAGGGAATAAGTGTACTGTAATATTAAAATTCATGGGATTTTTTTCCTAGCTTTAGTGACAATTGACAAAAATTGTACATATTTAAGGTATACAACATGACCTTTCAATATATGTATACATTGTGAAATGTTTACCACAATCAAGCTAATTAACATATCAATCACCTCACATAGTGTACTTTTTTGGTGAAAACAATTATCTACTCTCTTAGCAAATTTCAAGTACAAAATACAGTGTTGTTTACTAGAGTCACCATACTGTACATTTAATCTCCATAATTTACTCATCTTGCATATTTGAAACTTTGTACCATTTGACCAACATTTCCTCACATTTTCCAGCCCCCAGCCCCAGGTAACCACTATTCTATGGTGTTGAGTTTGACTTTTTCAGATTCTCCATTTAAGTAAGACCAAGCAGTATTTGTCTTTCTGTGTCTGCCTTATTTCTCGTAGCATAATGTTCTCCAGGTTCATTCAAGTCACAAATGGAAGGATTTCCTTCATTTTTATGAATAAATAATATTCTATTGCAAATCTATACCACATTTCCACCTTCCATTCATTCTTCGATGGATACCTTGTTTTCATATCTTGGTTACTGTGAATAATGCTGCAATGAACATCAGAGTGCAGATATCTCTTGGAGATACAGATTTTGTATTTCAACCCTACATTGAAAATGTACACCCAGAAGTGGGATTGTGGATCATATGCTAGTTCTATTTTTAATTTTTTGATGAACCTCCATGCTGTTTTCCATAGTGGCTGTACCAATTCACATTCCCACCAACAGTGTATAAGGGTTCCCTTCACCACATCCTTGACAACACTTACTTTTTATCTTTTAGATAATAGCCATTCTAACAAATGTAAGGTGATATCTCATTGCAGTTTTAGTTTGCATTTCCTTGACGATTAAAGATGGTTAGCACTTTTTCATATACCTGTGGGACATTTGTATGTCTTCTTGGAGAAATGTCTATTCAGGTCCATTGCTCATTTTTTAATTGGGATCTTTTCTTTTCCTTTCTTTTCTCTTTTCTTTCTTTCTTTCTTCTTTCTTTCTTTCTTTCTTTCTTTCTTTCTTTCTTTCTTTCTTTCTTTCTTCTTTCTCCTCTTTTTGGTACTGAGTTGCTTGAGTTCCTTATATATTTTGGATGTTACCCCCTTATTTTATATGTGGTTTGGGAATATTTTATCCTATTCCCTAGGTTGCCTCTTCACTCTTTTGATTGTTTCCTTTGCTGCGCAAAAGCTTTTTAGTGTGATGCAATTCCATTTGTCTATTTTTGTATTTGTTGCCTATGCTTTTAGAGTCATATCCAAAAATCATTACCCAGACCAGTGTCAAGAAGCTTTATCTCTATATTTTCTTCCAGTGGTTTTCATTTTGGGTCTTAGCATTTAAGTCTTTAATCCATTTTGACTTTATTTGTGTATATGGTATGAGATAAGGTCCAGTTTAATCCTTCTGCATGTGGATTTACAAATTTTCCAAACCATTTATTGAAGAGGTATCCTTTCCCCATTGTGTGTTCTTGGGAGCTATGTTGAAGATCGATTGATTGAAAATGTGTGGAGTTCTTTCTGAACTTTCTATTCTGTTCCATTGGTCTGTGTATCTGTTTTTATGCCAGTACCATACTATTTAAGTTACTATAGATTTATAGTATATTTTAAAATTAAGCAGTGTGGACTTCTGGGAAAGAGACAGAGTAGGAGGATCCTAGGCTCACATCATCCCATGAATACACCTAGATAACACCCACATCAGAGTAAATAAACCAGAAAATGACTGGAACACTGGCAGAACAGACTTTCTACAGCTAAATATAGAGAAGAGGCCACATAGAAGAGGGTAGGAAGGGCAGAGATGTGGTCACGAGCCAAACCGACCCATGGGAGAGTCCACAGGAAGGAGGGACACTGAGGGCACAAAGAGGGGAAGGGAGCAAATTGCACCCCAGGCATGGAAAACCTCCACTGGACAGATAAATCCCCATAACATTTGGCCTTCAAAACCCAAGGAGCCTATCTTAGCAAGTTCTTACAATCAGTGGGGCTTAACAGCTAAAACTTTAAAAATCAGCCACTCAGCTCAGGGAGAGCTGGAGGGCAATATGAAATTGAGTCCCCACCCTTAAAGAGAAAGCACAACGAACAGCCCTGCTAAGATACAGCCTAGAAGCATCAACTTGAAAAATACCTAGGGTATACAGAAAGGAGATTTATTTACTAATCTCAGAGCATGTGCTAAAGGGGCAGGGATCTTTGGTAGCGTTTTCCATGAACAAAAGAGCTGGTAGGCACCATTTCATTCTCTACCACCAGACTAGATGCACAGACACCTCCAGGAACCACCACAGCACAAATATTCTCCACCTAGTTTGCTAACCCAGTACACTCCACCTCTGCACTCTTCTGGGGATCTGTCCCCTCCAACAGATCCCCTGCTCAAACCTTGCTAACCCAACAAACAGTCCACAAAACTAAAAGACAACCTACTATTTGGGAGAAGATATTTGCAAATGATATATCTGATAAAGGGTTAGTATCCAAAATATATAAAGAACTTATACAACTCAACACCAAAAAGAACCAAATCATCCAATTAAAAAATGAGAAGAAGACATGGACATTCCTGCAAAGAAAACATACAGATGGGGCCAACAGATACATGAAAAGATGCTCAACATCACTCATCATCAAAGAAATTCAAATTGAAACCACAAAGAGATACTACCTCACACCTGTCAGAATGGCTAAAATCAAAAACACAAGAAACATCAAGTTACGCTAAGTGAAATGTTAGTCAGAAAAAGAGAAACACCATATGATTTCACTCTTATGTGGAATTTAAGAAAACAAACAAACAAAGGAAAAAGGAGACAAACCAAAAAACAGACTCCTGACTATAGAGAACAAACTGATGGGGGAGGGCAGATGGAGGGATGGGTGAAATAGATGAAGGGGATTAAGAGTATACTTATCATGATAAGCACTGAATAATGTGTAAAATTGTTGAATCACTATATTGTACACCTGAAACTAATACAATATTTTATATTAAGTATTCTGAAATTAAAATTAAAGAGAGATGGCATAAAACAAAAACAATTAAATTAAATTAAATTAAATCAAATCAAACAGTGTGATGCCTCCAGTTTTGTTTTTCTTGCTCAAGATTGCTTTGGCCATTGAGGGTCTTTTGTAGATCCATATGAATTTTAGGATTGTTTTTTCTATTTATGAAAAATGCCATTGAAATTTGATAGGGATTTCATTAACTCTATAGATTGCTTGGGTAGTATGGACATTTTAAAAATATTCTTCTAATTCATGTACAGGGGTACCTTTCCATTTATTTGTGTCTTATTTAATTTATTTCATTAATGTGCTATAATTATCAGTATATACATCTTTCACCCTTTGGTTAAATTTATTCCTAATATTTTATTGTTTTCAATGCTATGGTAAGTAGGATTGTTTTCTTACTTTCTTTTTTGGGTAGTTCATTGATAGTGTATAGAAATGCAACTGATTTTTGTTTGTTGATTTTGTTTCCTGCAACTTTACTGAATTCGTTTATTAGTTCGAACAAATTTTGGTGATGTCTTTAGGGTTTTCTATATACAAGATCCTGTCATCTGCAAACAAAGATAATTTTACTTCTTCCTTTCTGATTTGGATGTCTTTTCTTTCTTTTTCCTCCCTAATTGATCTGGCCAGTACTGTGTTGAGCAGAAGTGGCAAGAATGGGGATCACTGACTTGTTCTTGATCTCACAGGAAGAGCTTTCAGCTTCTCACCATTGAGTATAATGTTAGCTCTAGACTTGTAATATGTGACCTTTATTATGCTGAGACATTTTCTTTCCATACCTAATGTGTTGAGAATCTCATCATGATAGGATGTTGTGTTGTATTTTATCAAATGTTTTTTTCTCTATCTATTGAGATAATCATGATTTTTATCCTTCATTCTGTTAATATGGTATATAACACTTATTGATTTGCATTATTTTGAAACATCCTTCCATCCCAGGGATAAATCTCACTTGATCATGACATATGACCCTTTCAATATACTGTTGAATTCAGTTTGCTAGTATTTTGTTGACAACATTTGCATCTATGTTCATTAGTGATATTGGTCTGCAATTTTCTTGTCTTAAAGTGCCTTGTCTGTCTTTGGTATGAGGCGATGCTGGTCTTTTAAAATTAGTTTGGAAATGTTCCCTCCTCTTCAATTTTTTGGATGAGTTTGCAAAGGATTGACATTAATGTTTACTTAAATATTTAGTAGAATTCATCAGTGAAGCCATCTGGTCCTGGTCTTTTATATACATTGGTATGTTTTTTATTACTGATTAAATCTCCTTATAGGTTATTGGGTTGCTCAGACTTTCTATTTATGACTCAGTTTTGATAGGTTATATATTTCTAGTAATTTATTCATTTCTTCTAGGTCATCCAATTTTATAGTATATAATTGTTCATAGTAGTCTTTTTATTTTAAAGAACTTATTTATTTTAGAAAGAGAGAGCATGAGTAAGGGGAGGGCCAGAGGGAAAGGGAGAGAGAACCCAAGTAGACTCTGTGCTGAGTGTGGAGCCCACCACAGGCCTCAATCCCAGGACCCCAAGATCATGACCTGAACCAAAATCAAGAGTTGGAGGCTCAACAGACTAAGCCACCCATGTGCCCCATAGTAGTCTTTTATAATCCTTTCTTTTTCTATGGTGTTATAGCATTAGATGTAATATTTCCTCCTTTATTTATAATTTTATCTCTTTGAGTCCTGTCTTTTTTTTTTCCTTAGTCTGGATAAAATATTGTCAATTTTGTTGATCTTTTCAAAAGAAAAAAAAACAGCTCTTAGTTTCATTGATATTTTTCCATTTTCTTTCCAGTCTTTACTTCATTTATTTCCACTGTAATCTTTCTTATTTCCTTCTTTTTATCTTCAGGCTAGTTTGTTCTTTTTTTTTTTTTTTTTAGTTCCTTTAGGTGTAAAGTTAGGTTGTTTATTTAAGATCTTTCTTCTTTCTTAATATGGGAACATGCATCCCTCTTTGGTATGTTGTGTTTCCATTTTATGGTTCAAGATTTTTGTATTTCCCTGTATTTCTTTGACTCACTGAATGTTTACAAGTGTGTTCTATAATTTCCACATATTTGTGAATTTTCCAATTTCATACCACTCTGGTTAGAAAAGATTCTTGATATGATTTATCTTCTTAAATTGTTAAGACTTATTCTGTGACCTTATATATGACCTCTCCTGGATAATATTACATATGCCTTTAAGAAGACTGAGTATTCTGCTAAGGTTGAATGCAATATTCTGTTTATGACCATTAGGTTCATTTTGTCAATAGTGTTGTTCAACTCCAGTGTTTCCTTTTTGTTTTTCTGTCTGGACAGTCTATCCATTGTTGTAGGTGAGGTATTAAAGACCCCTACTATTATTATATTGTTGCTGTTTCTCCCCTTCATATATTTTAATATTTGCTTTATATATTTAGGTGCTCAAATACTGGGTACATACATATCTATAATTGTTACATCATCTTGATTATTTGATCCCTTTATCATTATATAATATCCTTCTTTGTCTCCTGTTACAGTGTTACTTAAAGTCTATTTTGTCTAAGAGTAGCCACTCCAGGTCTCTTTGGTTACTATTTGCATGGAATATCTTCATCCAACCCTTCACTTTCAGTCTGTGTGTGTCCTTAAAGCTAACTGAGTGTAGGAAGTGTATGGATGGGTCTTCTTTTTTTTTTTCAAAGATTTTATTTATTTCATTTGAGAGGAAGAATGAGAGAGAGAGAGCACATGAGAGGGGGGAGGATCAGAGGGAGAAGCAGAGGGTTCTTTTTTTAATCTATTCATGCACATTATGTCTTTTGTTTGGGGAAATTTAATCTGTTTACATTTAATGTAATTACTAACAGGTGAAGACATTGCCATTTTGTTAATTGTTGTCTAGCTGTTTTGTGATTCCTTCGTTCCTTTCTTCACCTCTTACTGTCTTCTTTTGTAATTTGATGATTTTTTTGTTATAGTATGTTCTGATTCCTTTATTTTGTGTCTCTATTACAGATTCTTTTTGTTTACCATGAGGCTTAAATAAAACAAAGTTTAACTATAATATTAATTTAAGCTGATAACAAAAACTTCACATACATATTAAAATTCTATATTTCTACACACACATACTTTATGTTATTGATGTCACAATTTATACCTTTTTATATTGTGTATCCATTAACAAATTATTGTAGTTATGGTTATTTTTTAATACTTTTTTTCAACTTTTATACTAGAGTTGAAAGTGATTTATGCACTATCATTACATTATTAACATAGTCTGAATTTCACTGTATACTTACCTTTACCAGTAAGTTTTATTATTTCATATGTTTCCAGACTACTAATTATTCTTTCATATGTTTTCATACAACTCTGCATCTGTCTCATTTCATATAAAGGGACTTTTGAGGTTTGCAATCTTTCCATGTCAGTTTTATTTCTAAATTCATGGCTATATGTAATTTCAGGAAGATTTTCTTTTAAGGATTTCATTTTATTTTATTTTTAAGTGATCTTGACACTCAGTGTGGGGCTTGAACTTACAACCCCAAGATCAAGAGTCACATGCTCTGCTTGACTTACTTCACTTAGCATAATCCCCTCCAGTTCCATCCATGTTGATGCAAATGATGGGTATTCATCCTTTCTGATGGCTGAATAATATTCCATTGTATATATGTACCACATCTTCTTTATCCATTCATCTGTTGAAGGGCATTTCAGCTCCCACAGTTTAGCTATTGTGGACATTGCTGCTATGAACATTGGGGTGCCTGTGCCCCTTCTTTTCACTACATCTCTATCTTTCGGGTAAATACCTAGTAGTGCAATTGCTGGGTCATAGGGTAGCTCTATTCTTAACATCTCGAGGAACCTCCATACTGTTTTCCAGAGTGGCTGTACCAGCTTTCATTCCCACCAACAGTGTAAGAGTGTTCCCCTTTCTCCACATCCTCGCCAAAATTTGTTGTTTCCTGTTTTGTTCATTTTTGCCACTCTAACTGGTGTAAGGTGGTATCTCATTGCGGTTTTGATTTGGATTTCTCTGATGGCTAGTGATGGAGATGAACCATGAGAGACTATGGACCCCCCAGGAAACACACTGAAGGTTTCAGAGGGGAGGGGGGAGGGGAGGGGGTAACAGGGTGATGGGTATTAAGGAGGGCACATGCTGTGATGAGCACTGGGTGTTATATGTAACTAATGAATCACTGAACACTACATCAAAAACTAATGATGTACTATACAGTGGTGGCTATATATGCTGGCTGGGGGGCTTGATTCTCCCTCAGAAAACCATACCCTGTGCAGAGTATATAGATTATCTGGTAACAGATTTGCATATGCCCTTTTCACTCAAGTTCCCCAGCAGTATTAAAGGCATGCTTCAGCCTCAAAGTCAACTCCATTAACCCAGATGGAAAGAATCTTGAATAAACAAAGCAAATGAGCAAACCTTATACACAACATCAGTCAAATCCTACTGACTATCAAGAAAGACCAATTAACCTGTCTTCTCCATTTTTACTAGGACTAAGAGTGGGACTGGTCATCTATCATGAGAGAGCCAATTTTAACAGTATAGCCAGCCAGATTATAAATGGCTTACAATGTACTAGATGGCCTGTTTTTAAGAAATTGTTCCTAAAATTGTGTATGAATATACTCTGTGACCACGAGATCATACTTTTAGAAAAGACACATTGGTGAATATATGAAAAGATATATACAAGGCTATTCATTGCAGTGTTATTTATAATAGCAAAAGGCTGGGCACAACCCAAATGTCCATCAATGGGATACTGTTTGAATAAATTATATTATTTCATGTAAGGTGAAAAATGTGCATATTATGCTACATTTAGCTAAGAAAGTTGGGGGGCATCTTATGCCCAAAATCAAGGAAGTTGTCAAAGACAACTGAGGCTGTGCCCAAAAAACCCAGGTGCCAACTTAAAGAGGCTTCTACTGACCAAAGATAGACAAATGTGTACGTCAATCAGTATAATAATTTTGATGTATTAAAACACATAAAATATGTTTAAATCCATGGCTTCATAGTGGTATTTTTAAACAGCCATTGTTCGCCTTTAGAGGATGCTAGGTCACTAACTCATATGTATTGGCTTGTAAGCCAAAATGAAAGCATAAACATAAAACCCAAAAAGTGTTCAAGGAAGAAAGGAATGGGATACAGACATTTGTTGTATAACTGTCAAGTCATGTAAAAATATAATTAATATGTAATTCAGAATAGTATCCCAGGGTGGGTGTTGGGGGCATATGAGATTGGGAACAGACATGCAAGAGGCTTCAAATGCACTAGTAATTTTTTAATTCTTAAATTAGATGGGGGGCCTATTTGTTTTCACTGTATTATTGTTGGTTAAATAGTATTTATGTATACTATATATTATATGTGTGTGCATGCATGTGTGGGTCTGTATATAGGCGTACACAAAAGTGGTTTATATAATGGCTAGGATATCATTTGTAGAACAAACACATTTGAAAAAGAAAGGAATTTGACTATAAATAATTAAGTAAGGCACATAAAAGTAAATAATTAAATGGAGTTATTATGCTGCAATGGAAATGCATTTGTTCAACTTTGAAACACTGTAAGAGCGATTAATTCATCAAATGTTTTTTTAGTCCCTGTGACAGGTACTGTGCTATGTGATGGGCATGCATTGACAAACAAAACACACACAGCTCCCATTCCGTGGTGGGGGAGAGAAACATTGAACAAGTCAATGGCCCATAAATGTGTACGTACAACCTGCAGTGAGAGTATTAGTCGAACAACCAACATTTACTGAGCAGGTTTGTGCCAGAAACTGTTGTAAAAGATAGACCACCAATTTTGCACAGGAAAAAACTAGTACACATCTATGTTAAGCAACTTGTTGAAGGTCAAATAGCTTATAAATGGAGCAACTGTGAATCAAACCCAGGCAGTTTGACTGCAGAGCCCAAGCTCCTATGCTATACTGAGTCGGAAAACACTTGAATTATCAGCGGAACGGAGAGGCTTATTTTAGTTTTTATTGGTCAGGGAAGGCCTCTCTGAGCACCTGACATTTATGCTTAGAAATACAAGCATTAGGAAAAGCTATCTTGATCCCTTGTATGTATTAAATGATCTTCTAAGTGGTAGGAAGCCTAGAGGGCAGGTGTAGGCAAAAGGAGAATACTGAAGAGGGAGGTCATAATGAGAAGGCTTTGTCCTTCAGCCCCTTCACTCATTCCCTCAGGCCTCAGGGAAGCATGTGGCAAGGGGGACTGTAGTGAAGTATTTGGCCAGGACCTGGCACCAGGGGCAAAGGACCAAGAAAGGAGTGTCAGTTCCCACCTTAATTAAAGCAAGTCTCTCTACTTTGGCTTCCCCTTGGGCCACTCTGGGGTTCCAGATGAGCTCCAGGGCCTTGGGCAGCTGCTTCTTATGCCTTTCTTTAGTTCTTCTTTGCCTCTTCGCTGAGGCTTGCCCCACACTCTTCTCAGGACCAGGCCTATGTTCAGTGCCTCGACTCAGGCTACTACTTCAAGGCTGCTACACCTTGAGCAAATGGCAAGCCTCTACACTGAGCCAAAGGAAAACAAATCAACTATGGGAAGATGATTGCAATGCACTTCAAAAATTCCCTCCAACATTGCCCATTAAATAGCATTCCAGGAGTGAGGTGTCATTTGGCATGACAGCCAGAAAGACTTGTCCATAGCAGTGCAATCACTATTTGACTTGGAGACAACAGGTTTTGCAAATGCCCAGCAAAATGGGCTGCAGGTTAATAAAGACCATGTAAAGAAAATGCTAGATGATTTTTTTAATTAGGACAAATTTTGAAATCAGAGTTGAAGTCACACATTATTTGCAGAAAATGAATCATGGTTCTATTGTTTTCATTAGAAAAGACATTCAAAATTACTTTGACGTTAGAGGAAAATACTCTATTGCTCTTAAACCTCACTCAGAACTAAAATTTTCGGATGTTTTTGAGGCAGATTTTCAAGAGAATACAAAATCCAAGGATACTTTGCTTCCTGATGAGTCTGTGGATTTAACCTGAAGAACTAGACAGATAAGGAAATAGATTTGGTTAATCTAACAGCAAACTGTAAACTATGATTGGAAATGCAGAGAATAGAACTTTTAAAAGAGAAAGAAATTCAAGCACATGTTAATATGATACATCCAGAACTCCTTGTCACATAACTATTATAAATTCTAAACCACTGGAAAGCCAAAAAAAAAAAAATCCATTAAATGGTTCACAAATGGTTCACAAATGTGTTCATTCTTTCACTGTGAGGATGATGCTGTCAAAAATAAGAAAGATGATGATAATGATTTAAGAGTTGGGGATACTAACAATAGAGTTCCCAACACGTGTCAGGCTAAATGTATTTTAAAAACCTTCACTATTTTAAAATTCAGTGAATGGGGTTAAATATATTGAGAACAGAAGAAGCCTAATGTGAAGAAAAATAGCCCTAGCAATTGCCACTCTACCACCCCTTTGGAGCTTTCAACCATCCTAAGGCAAGTTTTTGGTACAGAGTCTGTAGATGTTGGATGTTGTAAGTGGAGAAGGTGTCATTTTTAAATCAATTTTGAAATTGTAACACAGGAGCATACGATGATTATGAGAGAAACTCTGATGAGTTTAATGACAGACAAGGAATTGGGGAGAGTGTTATTAATGAAGAAGCCATTTGCTATGAAACCTGTGAGTCCATTTTGAAAAGGAAGAAGAAACAATAAAATCATCAGGGGCAAGTTTAATCCTTTTTGGGAACATTTGAAGCTTTTTCTGAAACTTCAGTAGAAAGAGCCGTTTGGGAATTGTTTTTGTTTTTCTTTCTCTTTCCCTCAACGTTGCATGTAGCCATTGCTCATTCCAACCACATACTCTGTCAGAGCTTCCCTGAAGGGTGGTGAAAAGTATCAGAAGAAACTACAAAGAAGATTTCAAAATCCAAAGCTAAAAGGCTGAAACAGAGAAACCAGGAACTTCTTCTGAAATGGAAGATTACATCTTAAAACCTGATTATGCTTCTGTTTACAACATATAAAATAAAATATGTTTCATGCATCTTTCAATAAACTTTGCATTCATTTTACAGCATGTTCTTTTGACATTTTATTAATGATATTTTAAAAGTAGGTTTTTATATTTTTAAAAAACTGTATTTTATAAGAGTATTTTAGATAGGCCAACACTTAGATACTGCTCATATACATTGGAGGGTGAATGTGTTTCAAACACAGTTTGTGTCAGTAGTGATGTTCCATTAATCATATGGACTATTTTAAAGAAACTCTTAAAATGTCAAATAATTCACAATAACTATATTCCATTACTTACTTCAGAATTTCTAAAGTTAATTTTTTATGCACTCCTATTGTTTTTGTACCTAGGTGACTATTATAAGATTCAAGTTTCTTTTTCTCTTATAGTAATCTCTCATAGTGCATTCATCTCTAAGGGAAAAAAAAGATAGCTTTGTTCTCTGCAAAAGGCATATATATATATATATATATATATGACTTGCTAGAAATATATATATGCATATGCAAAGATGTTTTTCCTTTTACCTATAATAGCAAGGAGGAGCAGAAAGGATATGCAGGAGAAGGTGGAGAAGGAAGAGAACTAGGGGGAAGAAGATAAGGAGGAAGAGGGGAAGTAGAAGGAGGAAACGGAGGAGAGAGGAGGAGAAAAAAAGAGCAGAAAAGATTTTATTAATCAAAAGGGAACAGCCAAGTATATTGTATGCCTTTTATTGCATGAAATTCTTACAGTTGTTAAATATATCTAGCAATTTGCCAAAATGTTTAAAACATAATACATAGTATAAAAAGCAGAATACACAGTTGTATGCACACAATGCTTACAATAATCTAAAAAGATATATGCTTGTGGGCATTACTTGGAGGAGAATGTGCAAAAAAGATAAAAAGAAGTTGTTGTGGATAATGGGATTGAGAGTGGGTTTTTTTATTTTCAAAATGTGTCAGCACTGTTATATTGTTTTTGCAATAAAATAAAAATAAGTGAGAAAATGGATCACTGCAGTTAATTAATCAACATGGCCATGATAAAGAACCAAAGATTTATCTGAGAATGATCTTTCAGCTAAAAAATAAATCCTCCATTATTTATCATTTTAAGCATGGATCTTCTCACCCACACGCACAATTTGGTAGCAAGGTAAGGAGCATAAGGGACAGAAAAGCAGTCATAAATATGGGCAAACTGTACTGAGGTAGACAAATTGCCAAAAGAGGCTTAAGTGTGCATCTTAGGACTACCAGACTGTGCAGCTGGGAAAACAACATCCACTTCCAAGTCCCATGAAAATGCAATCAGAATCGGAAGCTAAGGCGTGCGGAATATAAAATGAAATAAATAAGCACCCTCCTTAATGTGCCTAGACTTTCCTTTCTGTGTGCTAGTTATAAATGCATGGATCCCCCAAAATGATTAAACACCTAAAATTAGCATTCTCTATTTTTCAGCTAACCTATTGGACAATGATTAGGAATGCAGCATAGGGTGGAATTTTGCACCTGGGTCAGAGGGTATATTCTTGACCAGATGCTACCCATTGGTCATACCTGAAAAAAGGCTTTAACAGCCCTTTCTTTTCAGGCTACTACTATTCTTAGCATAATTCCTCTGGCCTCACTGGGGAGAAGTGCCTCCAGAAGGAGAAAAAAGGGCTGAGATTTAGAGGCAAGTGATTTTTCACCAAGAATACACTACAGGGTTGGAGAGAACAGGCTAATTATCTTTAGCAATGAAATTCTGTTTGGTAAGGCCGGGACGGGGATAGGCAACATGAAGGAATAAATAGGTCACTTCATTGTTTTCAGCTTCCCTCAGTCAGCAGCTCTTTGGCTGCTCTAACACAGGATAATGGGAGCCCTGACAGCTCATAGGTCAGCAGAGCATATATTGTTTAAATAAAATCTATCAATGCATTGAAATATGGCTGGTCCTCGAAAACCTCTCTTTCCTACAAAAATGTCAACATCTTAGCTCCCACCCCTTGGCTACTTTGCATCTCAGTGCCTGCCTTTCCCTGACTAACCACTTCTTTTCAGAGCTGGTATACAGAACCTGTAAGCCTTCATAAAATTGCACATCTCCCTCAGCTACAAATATTTTTCAAGCACCAATTGAAAGTAGGGAATAAAAACTGTTAAAATTGCAAGCTTCCCACTGAGCTACAGCCACTGATCTGGACTGTAACAAGGTCTGATGACTTGGGAAGAGTTGAGCAAATCTCCCGCAAGCTTATTAATGTGCAGAATAAAGTAGACTGGAAGCATCGCCCTGCTCATTCACCGGCCTTTTACCTGTGGAAGCCATTGTCCTTAGAGAAAGTCTTCAATCATTTCTGCTCTGATTACCACACTCCAACCCCAGCTCCAGAAATAGATCTGCATCATCCACAACCTGGAATTCTCCATCAAGAGGAGTTTCACACTCCCAACTAGAGGCATTGAATCCCATCCCCAACCTCTCCCCCAGCCTATGCGCACACACACACACACACACACCTGGACCCCAAACACTGATGTGAAAAATCACAACTTCCAACACATTTCTAAATCTTCCACAGGTCAAAGCTGTGTCTGAGTTACTGACCTATTCCATCAAAACATGAACTAGGTTGCAAGTCACTATTGGGACAAAAGGAAGGGAAAGAGTAATGGACATCATGCTAAGTGAAATAAGCCAGACTCATAAAGACAAATACCACATGATTTCACTTGTATGTGAAATCTAAAAACATCAAACTCCTAGAAGCAAAGAGTGGAATGGTAGTTGCCAGGGGCTGAGAGAAGGGGAAAGGGGGAGATGTTGGTCGAAAGGTACAAAGTTTCAGTTATAAGGTGGATGAGTTCTGGAGATCTAATGTATTTGTAACTATAGTTAATAATACTGTATTGTATACTTAAAATTTGCTAAGAGAATTTTTTAACAACCATCTTTTTCCTATGTTGGAAACACTTCTCTACAGGCATGACAGAATGGGCAGCACATCTATTCACTAATATAACACTGTTAAGAGAGTTGAACTTAAGTGTTCTTGCTACAAAAAAATCATTAACTATGTGAGGTGATGGATATGTTCATTAGTTTGATTATGGTAATCATTTCGCAGTGTATACACATATCAGAACTTTACCCTTGTACCCCTTAAATATGTAAAATTTTATTTGTTAATTATACCTCAATAAAAGCTGGAAAATCTAGTAAATTAGGAAGAGGGCAGGATAAAAGTAGATGCTTTTGCAGTGCAGTCTCAGAAGAGGAGCATAAAGACTTCGAATGCCACTCATGTATCTGTTGGTGGGGATGACACATCCAATGCCTGATGGAGATGGTGGGAAGTTTTCATGAGTGGAACCAAGGCTCGCTCTCTGGAGCAATGAAGAGGAAGATACAGGACAACCAGTAGGCAAACATAAGGGGTTTTTCAGGAAGTGTCCACCAAGAATATAACATAAAGTTTTTTCAAGTGCTCTCATCTAATAACTGACATTTACTGAACACATTGTTTCAGACACTACTTCAATTGTTTTACGTTCTTCAATAATTTAATTATCACAGTACCATATAAGATGGGTCAGATTATATCCCCATTGAAAGATGAGGAAACTGAAGCACAAGTGCATGCTTTTTACTACTCCACTATACTCTGCATCAGGAGTCTGCAAACTTTTTTGGTAAAACCAAATAATAAATATATTTGGCATTCCAGGCCATATACCATCTCTGTCTCAACTACTAAACTCTGCCATCATAGTGTAAAAGCAGAAACAGACAATATGCTATGTTCCATGTTGCAATAAAACTTTCTTTACCAATAAAGTGAATGAAAGCTATAGGGGCAGATTTGGCCTTAGGGCCATAGTTTGTAGATCTCTGATCTGTATTTCTGGAGCCACAGGAGAACTTGGTCAGAGACACATAGCATCAGAACACAAAACTGTTGCTTGTAGATAATGGGACTTTTCTCTTTCTGTCAGCTTGTTGGTCTTGTGGGTCTGCATCCCTGGGGCAGTTTGCTTTAGGTGTGCAACATGTCCGAGGAACATAACTGCAATTTATGAGTGCCAACAAGACTCTTTGCCTCCAAAAGGAGCCATTAAGAGGTGATCTCAAACATAACCCACATTCAGATAGAAAAGGAAGTACAGGCCGACATCTCTAGACATGTTTTGAGACTCCTCCCCACAAATTATAAAGGCAGAGCCCATCAGAATCACTCATCCTAAAACAAGTGTCATTTTAGTGGATATTTGAGGTAAGGGAAGGGAGAGAAACATTTGTATATTGTTTGTAATTTGATTTTAGGAATTTCAGCATAGACCATGTGTAAATTAATTTTCTCCTACATCCTAGGTTCTATAGTTACCATTGGAAGTGCCCTAATCAGGAATGCATACTCCCGAGTTGGTTAGTTAGCATCTGAGGTCCTCATGCCATAGGGTGCTACTACCAACTTTCCGGAATACAGCTATTTAAATCTGCACCAAAGGCTTGACTAGTTGGCATGAGGATATGTGGTTGTCTAGAAAGTGTTGACCTCAAGTTTTTCCTGAAGGAGATTGAACAGTCTGTCAAAGTCAGCAACTTTACACATTCAAAGTAGCACCCTAGATCTAGAACTCTAAATGAGGAATTCTGTCACCTGAGCCTATGAACATGGAAACAGACTCTGCCTTCCTAATCTCCTGTCTTTGCCTCAGAGAGAATCTTTCATGCAAAGTACTTTGAGTAAGTGCCTAGGGGCCCTAAGGGGACAGAGAGTAAGAACTACTTACAGAAATAGATTGTGCAACTGTGTTTAGGCCAGCTCATTAATAAACATTTGCACATGTACCAGAATGTGGTCTGAGACTTGCTTTCATTATAACATACCACCTGGTAGCAAGGTTAGAGGGGAGGAGATATATAGCTCCCATGCACCTCTAATTTTCTAAAGCTACTCAGATCTGCCAAGAAACCCTGACAATTGTTTGACCAACAGATCGACTTAGGTCAGGTTGCACAGATGCATCCATTTGTTATCTAAAGGATCTTTTGTGCAAATTGTTTTATTCAGTGCCCCTGTGGGTTCCAAAGACACAGAAAACGTGGACCCTCTTCTCCAGGAAATCAGTTTGGTATTGTAGGGAAAAGAAAATGTAGTGAGCATATCTTAATATTTTCTAAGGATTGCTATTTTCAGACTTTGCATTAGCTTTTAACTCAATTTATAAAGCATTTATCAGCCACATTGATATACATGCATTTTCACCAATCTTGTTTTACAGCTGAGGAAACAGGAAAATGAAAAATTACAAATACAGCTCAACAAAAATCTGGTATTTCCCTAAAGCCTTCAAGTACTTATTAGTAAGAATGATTAAAGAGGTAAGTGGGAGGGCATACAGAGGACTGCAAGCAAGTTGTAGTTGAATGGCAGAATAGAGAATTAATTCAAAGAACAAGGTTCTTATCCAAATTGAGCTTGAATTCCCTACTACATAACCAATCACAAACAAAAATGTATTCAAATGCATTGAGTCAATTCTCTCCAAAGAAAATCCACTCAAGTACAGAGCACAAGCTGTAAACATTTGAGCTGCCACGATAAATCAGTCTCTTGAGATCTTTGCACAAGTGTACACATCTGGCTTTCATGTGGCACATACTGAAACCAGAAACTGACTACAAGATAATCATATTTGTAATTATGCTCCTGAAATAAAATAGTGTAATTCAAAGTGGTTTTAATTCTGAGCCCAGTCTTGCATTTTAATCCAATCTTGTGTTATCTGAAAGGACCACAGTGGCCACCAGTAGTGGAGTCATAGACGCAAAGACCAGAGAGCACAGAAAAAGACATCTAGTCTTTGTTTTCTTTTCTTCTTTTTTATATTGGCCAGAATATAGAACACGTTAACATTAAGCAGTATTCCCGGAATCCTCTGTCATCTCTTAAAATATAACTGGGAAAGATAGTGGCGTTGATTACGCAGTGACAATAATGTTGTAATTCTCCAGATCCCTTGAAACAGTGAGGAAGGTACAGTTGCCTGGCTTTGACACAGTCCTATCTTTTTTTTTTTTTTTTTTTTTTTTTTTTTAAGATTTTATTTATTTATTTGAGAGACAGAGAATGAGAGACAGAGAACATGAGAGGGAAGAGGGTCAGAGAGAGAAGCAGACTCCCTGCCGAGCAGGGAGCCCGACGTGGGACTCGATCCCAGGACTCCAGGATCATGACCTGAGCCGAAGGCAGTCGCTTAACCAACTGAGCCACCCAGGCACCCTGACACAGTCCTATCTTAATGAAAATCAAAACTGAGCAGCTCTGCCATGATGGCCATTATGCTCAGGAAGAATCTCATGATAACCTACTCAGATTCTTCCCAAGTCTCAAAAAAGAAAGTTAATTCTCTCGCTTCACACACACACACACACACACAAACACACACACACACAACACACACACACACACACACACACACACACAGATTTCTAGCTACGGAGTCAGACTTTGGAGTTACATGATGATGTCCAGTGCACATAGTAAACAAAATCACAGACTTGTGTCTGGGAGTCAGGATGTCCAGCTCCTAGAATGCCAGTAGATCTCAAAGTCTCATTGGCAGCTCTCCAAACCAGGAGTGCCACCACATCTCCTCACTTGGGTTTTCAAGAATCCCTAGCAGTTAGAGAGCAACTGCACCAGCATCCCCTCCCTGACCCCACTCTGGGACTGGAGTCAGCTGCCTCCCCACCTGTCCCCTTATTGCCTCCTGCATCCGGATTCCTAATATACACTCCCTACCCCTCCCTTCCTCTATCTCCACACCCCAACACACACAGGCATACTCTCTTGTTATCTTATAGCTTCTGAGAAAAGCCATTCCTTCCTACAAAATTATTTAGGAACCCCTAGAATAGAATATAAAAAGATTACAGAGAAACTATAGACACACACTTTCATGGATCAACATAGAATATGTGCACTGACAGATTCAATAAAATTCTAAAGATAATTACCAACTGAAATTCTTCAAATAATTTGGAATGGAGCTTGTGGATATGAATTTTATTTAACACTGAATAATGAGGCTACCGGGAGTGAGAGGGCAGAAGCTGAATTATATTAAATACATACTTACAGCCTCTCACTTAAGCAATCAAACAAGCTGAAGAGAAATGAAGATGAAGTTATAGAAAATACAAGAATAAAAAGTAAGGAATAGTAAGTATTGAGCTGACAGCTTATTCAAGTAGTAGATGGGAAGTTACGGGTTCAAATAATGAACCAGAAAGAGAAAACAAAGCGATCTATTGGAAAGATAGCCTTCTAGCTAATAATTTTGGTCAAAGAATATAAAAAAGCCTCCATTTAGGAATCCTGTACTCACCAACCAATAAATGGACTTTATATTTTTCACTCTGAGGTGATCACACAAGATTCTTTGTTTTGCGAAGAAGCAGTATACCATTGTCAAGTGCACATGCTCTTAGAATGAAGTTCTGTGTTCCTTTATTATAAAGCAGGAATTTTCAACCTCATTGCATATTGTAATCACCTAAGAGGTTTTAAAGCTCCAGGTGCCTGAACCCCATCTCTAGATATTCTGATTCACTGGGAGAGGCCTGGGGATCTAGGTCTTTTTTTTTTTTTTCCTCTCTGATTCTAGTGAACGGTCATATTTGAAAACCACTATCTTAGAGCAGTATTTTTAAAGTATGGTCCCTCTCCCAACAGCATCAGCATCATCTGGGAACTTGTTAGAAATGCAAATTCTTCAGCCCCACTCCAGATTCACTGATTCAGAAACTCTGGAGGTGGAGCCCAGCAAAAGTTAGGCTGCCATAGATCAATGGTTCTCAATTTTTGATTTGCATAAAAATAACCTGGAGATCTTCTTAAAATGCAAATCTGATTCGGTAATTGTGAGGTGGGGCCTGAGATTCTGCATTTCCAACATCCTATCAGTCACTACCTAAAAATTTTGAGTAGCTAGGCTATATCAAATGGTTTGTTCTCCAATTTTGGTGTCCACAAGAATAAGTAGAATGCTTTATATAATGCAGATTTTCTGGTCCGTAAATGATGGAGTTAGCATTTGGGAGGTGAGGCCTTGGATTTTTTTTTTTTCATCATAAGTGCACTCCTTAATCCCCATACCCTATTTCCCCCATCCCCCACCCACCTCCCCTCTGGTAACCATCAGTTTGTTCTCTATAGCTAAGAGTATGTTTCTTGGTTTGTCTCTCTTTTTTTCCTTTGATCATTTATTTTGTTTCTTAAATTCCATATATGAGTGAGATCATATGGTATTTGTCTTTCTCTGACTGACTTATTTTGTTCAGCATTGTACTCTCTAGCTCTATCCATGTTGTTGCAAATGGCAAGATTTCATTTCATTTCAAAGAAGAGGTAGTATATATAGATCATCTTTATCCATTCATCAATCGATGGACACTCGCACTGCTTCCATAGTCTGGCTATTGTGAATAATGATGCAATAAACATAGGGGTGCATGTATCCCTTTGAATTAGTGCTTTTTGTATTTGGGAGGTAAATACCTAGTAGTGTGATTCCTGGATTGTAGGATAGTTCTATTTTTAATTTTTTTAGGAAGCTCCATGTTTTCCACAGTGACTGCAACAGTTTGCATTCCCACCAACAGTGCATGAGTGTTCCTTTTTCTCCACATCCTCACCAACACCTGTTGTTTCTTGTGTTGTTGATTTTAGCCATTCTGACAGGTGTGAGGTCATATCTCATTGTAGTTTTGATTGCATTTCCCTGATGATCAGTGACGTTGAGCATCTTTTCATGTGTCTGTTGGCCATCTGGATGTCTTCTTTGGACAAATGTCTGTTCATGTCTTCTGCCCATTTTTTAATTAGATTATTTGTTTTTTGGGGGGGTATTGAGTTTCATCAGTCTAACAAGAAGCTGTTGGAGAAGAAAAAACTTTCTTTACCCTTTAAGTGTCTTCTAGCTGATACGGACATGAGACGGATTAATAGGAGGGAAAAAAAAAGTTTACTTACATGCACACAGAGGCCCAATAATGAAATTGAGACCCAAAGAAATGACAAAGGCAGGCAGTTTTTATACTTTTTAAACAAAGAAATAATAAATCTTTGAGGAATTGACAGGATAAAGAACACACGTTCAGGAGCTCCAAATAGTAAGGAATTCTAAGCAGAATTTGGCCTGGGGTAGTAAATTAGTAAAAAGTAACATGGGTTGTTTATACAGCCTCCTACCTCTGGCAATAAGGATGTCTCTTTACCTCCTGGTACAGGGAGGGTAAGTTTCACATGGGAGATTTATTTCTCACTTTCTGGAGACAAAGTGGATAGGGGTAGTCAGAATGTTCTTGCACTGGGTGTTTCTTAAGTAACTTCTAAAAATAGAAGTTACTATTTAAAACATAAAATTTTTTCTTCTCCAACAGCTTCTTGTTAGACATATTACATTAATATGCCAAAGTGGCACATTTTTGGGTGGCCTGCCATTGGTTCCTACAAAGCCCAGGCAATTCACACGCAGATGTTCCAAACCACACTTTGGAACATTGACTTAAAAACAAACTTTGAGCCTTAACCTGGGAAAATCATTTAGCTTCTCAGTCCTTATTTCCCCATCTGCAGAATAAGGGTAATAATTCATACCCTAACTATCCCATAGAATTGTTGCCAAAATCAATGGAGATAACACAGATAAATTAGCCAAGTAATCCACACCAAAGATCAAAGACAAAATCAGAGTTTGGGACTCAGATACCAGAGTTGTGAAAATGTAAGCAGGGATATGAAGTAGGAATGCCAGTATCCAATTCCTTGTGGAATGGCCCCTTGAGATTAAGAACAGTTAAGCGTCTGCCTTTGGCTCGGGTCATGATCTCAGGGTCCTGGGATCGAGCCCCGCATCAGGCTCCCTTCTCAGCAGGAAGCCTGCTCTTCCTCTCCCACTCCCCCTGCTTGTGTTCCCTCTCTCGCTGTGCCTCTCTCTGTCAAATAAATAAATAAAATCTTTATTTTTATTTTTTTAATTTTATTTTATTAAGTTATGTTAATCGCCATACATTACATCATTAGTTTTTGATGTAGTGTTCCATGATTCATTGTTTGCATATAACACCCAGTGCTCCATTCAATACATGCCCTCTTTTTTTTTTTTAAGATTTTATTTATTTATTTGGCAGAGACACAGCAAGAGAGGGAACATAAGCAGGGGGAGTGGGAGAGGGAGAATCAGGCTTCCCGCCGAGCAGGGAGCCCAATGAGGGGCTCGATCCCAGGACCTGGAATCATGACCTGAGCTGAAGGCAGACACTTAATGACTGAGCCACCCAGGCGCCCCAATACATGCCCTCTTTAATACCCATCACCAGGCTAACCCATCCCTCCACCACCTTAATAAATAAAATCTTTTAAAAATAAAAAAAACTCAGAACCACACAGAAAGCTATGTCATCTTGATTACACAGATGGAAGGAAAAACTCTTCTTAAAATTGCACACACACACATGCACACAAACTCACACACTGATGTACTGTACTATTGGTGTTCTATGCTGGTTACTTTGGTGGATACTGTGGTGCTCCACTCAGATCTTTTAGAGTCCTTACAGGTTGTCAGAGGAAAGGGGGTTGGAGGAATGGTTAAAATGGGTGAAGGGGAGTGGGGGAGACAGGCTTCCAGTTATGGAATTAATAAGTCATGGGAATAAAGGGCACAGCATAGGAAATACAGTCAGTGATATTATAATAGTATTATATGGTGACAGATGGTAGCTATATTTGTGGTGAGCATAGCATAATGTATAGAGAAGCTGTATCACTATTTTTTACACCTGAAACTAATTGTGCAACATTGTGTGTCAATGATATGCAAATAAAAAAATTAATTATATGAGTATCCTACAACTACTGAGAACATCAATTGCAGATGGTTGACAACTACTTCACTCATTGCTAATTGTCCCCCATCACACAACACATCTGCCAAATAGTAAGTCAATAGCAATTCTTCATGTTGCATGAGAAATAGTAGAGATTGGTGCCATCCTTAAAGACTTAAAGAATGCAGGGGTAGTCATCTCCATCATATCCTCACTTAATTCACCAGTACAGCACCTATAAAAACTGGATGGGTCATGATAAATGACAATGGACTGCACAAACTTAGCCGAGTGGTAGTCTTAAGTGTAGTTGTTGTGCCATAGGACACATCTTTGTTAATGCAAACTAACTGTGATCTGGAATTTTTTCCCTTCTGGAATACTAATGATACCATGGCTGACACAATAGCTGTAATCTAGATTACTTGGTTTGAATTTGCAGTGATCTTCAGTCATTGTCCAGGATCTATGTGGTTTCTACAGGTCATACTGCCAAATTAAATGGAGCTATGACAGATACCACTACTCCTGTGTCTTTCTTTTAAGATTTATTTATTTATTTGAGAGAGACAGAGAGAGATAGAGCATGAGCAGGAAGGGCAGAAGGAGAGGGACAGAGAATCCCAAGCAGACTCCCTGCTGAGTACAGAGCCCAACACAGGGCTGTCTCACAACCCTGAGATCATGACCTGAGCCAAAACCAAGAGTCAGATGCTTAACCAACTGCACCAGCCAGGTGCCCCACTCCTGTGTCTTTTAGATCTCTTAGTGTGGCACTAATCTTTACTATCCCTTACCATGGGATGTAATATTATTTTTTATCTACTACACTGGATGAAAACAAGGCAGTTTCAGAGGCTTACATTTGGCCTTGGCCACTGTATCTTTAACCCCATAGACTAGTGACCCAATATAGGGGGCTATTCCAATACTAAGTATCTCATTACTAAGTATATCTTTGGGGACTGCAGAAATAACCACTGGAAGGACCTGTGGCTGTTGGACCCGTTGTAAGCCAGACTTTGAACATTACTCTATTTATCACCTGGCTTCATGTGCCCCCTCTTTAACAGGGGATCATGATGATGTTTTGGATCTCTGGAATTCAATGTCAAATCAGAGACTATGCCCAGTATTCCTTCAAGTGTCTGGTTATTTCCCCTTTCCCAGTATAAAATCACCAGAGTAAATGACCAGAAGTCCCTTTAAGAAAGAACCAGGGGAAACATCACAGTACATGCTTGCCATAGTATTGCAGGTTTCTTCTTGCCAGAGACCCTACCATCCCTGTAGTCAATGGGTCATGGGTCTGAAATCTGGCTCTGGTTCAAGAACTGTACAAGGTATCATGACTTTTTACTGAGGTGATATTCTTAGTCTCCTGCTAATCAATTCTGGCTGTTTTTATTATATGTATGAAATAGTGCTCTCATTGGTGGCTCATCTATTCTGTCCCTAGGAACACTCTGTTCTATTAATCATTTCCATAACTCTCTGGGGATCAAGTCCCCTTGGCTGCCCCTCTGACCTGGCTGGTCTTTACAATTATTGTGATTCCCTGGCTTCTGGCTATTAAGCCTCACATTAAGCCTCATTTAACCACTACTCCTTCATGTCTCCATCTTCCCCATCATTATCAACAAGCTCCATTATAGCCTCTCCCACCATCAGCCATAGCCTGCAGAGGAAAACTACCACTGAACTTCTGAGACATTCTGTTACTCCTCATACCAGCATATTAGCCTTGCTGTGGAATATAATCCTCTGGTGGGTCTGGCCCCATTTTGTCCAGTCCTTCATTCCCACTTTCTTAAGCCTATTAATTTTTGTCCACTGCTTACCATGACATTTCAACACTGTTCAGTATGGGACATTGCTTTCTCCTAACCTTTGGGATGCATCGTAGCAGTAAGTTTGCACCATTCCCTGGAGTTCTTGATACAATATTAAATCCAGTATTCTGGGATAGTGCTCCCAAGTCGGTAACTCTTCCTTATCTAGTCTTATGATCCAGTCTCCTTGGTCAGACACCCTCAAAATCTAGTTACACAGGTAAATATTCCCTCAACTCCTACTAGTACATGATGGCTAATTCTTATAACTCCTTTGAGGTATAATGTCATGCTCAGTATGTCTCCAGATGGATTATTCTGTGACATAACCCTACTTATCCTCCTGGTAGCCAGGAGAAATGGTTTTGGCAAATTTTGATTGGATCCCTATTGTTCTGTGTAGAAAGGCTTCTGTGGTGTCTTCTGGAACAGGAATGGTTGGGCAAAAAGTGCTAGCTCTTAATAGAGAATAATGGGTCACCTCTGCTGTTTATGAAGTTTCAGTGGAGTCTGGGGATCCAAAATATCTAGAATATATAACCATATGTACCCATATCTTGTGTCAGAGTCCCAGGCTTTCCTAATTTCCTAATTAAGTTCCTGGGCTTGGCATAACAGATATACCTAGATTGAACATTCAATTATCTTTGTGAAGCTTGGTGACTCTGACTCAGCAGTTCTTAATGCGAGGCAATCTTACCCTGTAGGGTATATTTGGCAACCTCTAGAGTCAATTTTTATTGTCATGATGGGGTGGGGGTACTGCTGATATCTAGTGGGTAAACACTAGGGTGCCACTCAGTGTTCTACAATATTTAGGACAACAAGAAACTATTCAGCTCAAAATGTCAGTAGTGTCAAGGAGAAGCCCTGCCACTACTATGTCCTCAGTTTGCTTTTCAGCTTCTTGTCCCCCATTGTAAAATATAAAGGCCTCTTTGTAAGCTACCAAAAAGCTCCTCTGATCTTCATACTTAGTTCCCCACTGTTAGTTAACTGCTCTTATCTTTTTATTATCCCTCTCTAGGGCACCAGCACATCTTAGCAGCAAATGTCCTTGTCCTTGTATACATTTTTGCTTCAAACATTTTAAATACCTGGATCGTTGCAACTGCCATGGCATTTCATCCCACTAAAAAATTCTCCCAAGTTGCCACTGGTGAGTTTTAGCAGTTGGTCCCCATCTAGTGGCAGAGATTATCCTCCAACACATCCCACGGTGGTGCCCTCACTGCAAGCCACACCTTGATTCAGTCCCCAAACCACATCTCACTGCCTGCTTTCTTAGACCACTTCTGTTACCACTATGTCAGTTGTGTCAGTTGGGTCCTCCAGGCAGCTGATGCCAAGATAAAGTTAGGAGTTCCAAAGATGTATTGGGGAGTAACAACTGTGGAGGAAAAAGAAGGAAGTAGGATTGGGTGGAGGGAACCCTCAGACCATGATACAGACCTGACACAGTGCTATCAGCATAACATTTTGCTCCAGAGCAAAGTTTGACCTTTAGAAGAGTCTGACTTGGGGCAGAAATAGCTAGACTCTTATACTATAGTCTTGTTCTGTCATTGGCTGGGACCACTGTAGAAGCAGATGATTTCTACCCAAAAGCCTAGCAAGTCTTAATAGAAATAGGAATAGAATAGAAAATGTTGGTTTACCACATTACTCATGTCTGGGCAATGTGTCCTTTATTGAGGCAGAATCTGAGCGGCAGATCTCTACGTCTCCCAACATGGTAACCAGGGGCTCCGGGATGAGAATATGCATCGCTTCACCCAGCAAGATACTTAGGCCAACAAAGGTGCTAGCTGAGGGTGAGAGGAATATACAATATGTGGCTGAGAAAAAAGATTATATGCATCATCTGTAGTCTCAAGATCAAATGCAGCAAGCATTGGAGGTGTTGTTTGTCCTTTTAATCCTGTTCCTAAAACGTTCTCTAGGAAATAAAACTAATGAGAACAACCAGACGTCTGTACAAACTGTTCCAGGTGGGACAAACTTACTATAAGGAACAAGTAGTTCTGAGCAGTGTAGACAGTGGATAGTGTTTTGCTCCACCTATATCTTGGCTGGTATATTATAAGGGGGAAGAGAGGTGGATTTATCAAATGCTAATGGCTGACAGCCTAGTCCCTCACTGGACATTCTCCTTGCCTGAAAGGAATTGCTTCAACCTAAGCTCATGTTCCATCCCAGGGGTTGTCCTATGGCTAATGACTGGCTCAGAAAGAGATGCAAAGTTCCAGCCCTCTTACCTCAATTTGAGACAACTCTAAAGGACCATCTTTGCTCCAAAACTCCTCTTAAGGTTGCATGCAGTCTCAGTTATAATCTTACACATCAGCTCCTCCCTTTGTTCAACATTGCCTTCCTCACTTCCTTGCAAGTAAATCTCCCAAGGGCACTCAAAAATAAACCTGCACCCAGCTCTCCATCTCAGATTCTGTTTCCATAGAACACAATCTATAACATTTACTTATTTGGATGTCAGCCACTCTACTCAATTTACTCTGATAAACTATTCTTTTTATATGATATGTGTATGCAGTCAAAACAATGCTACCTTCTTTTCTCCATTTCTTGAGCCAAAGTGCTATGAAGTAATATGAAGATATCAGATATGTTATACAACTATGTTATCACAGACTTGCTGTGAGTTGAGTGTTTGTGTCCCTCCCAAAAATCCTGTGCGAAATCCTAATGCCCAATTGAATGGTATTAGGAGGTGAGGCCTTTGGGAGGTGATTAGGTCATGAGGGTGGGGCCCTTACGCATGAGATTACTGTTATTTTAAAGGGACCCCAAAGAACTCCTTAGCCCCTTCAACATGTGAGGACATAGAGAGAAGTTGGCAGTCCTGCCATAAGAAGAAGCCCTTCACAAGAATCATGCTGGCACCCTGATCTTGGACTTCCAGCCTCCAAGAGAAATAAATTTCTGTTATTTTTAAGCCATCCAGTCTGGTATTTTGTTATTTTAATAATCCAAATGGACTAAAACAAGAGTTAAATATGATTTTTAATCTATCCTTTCTTTAAGAAGGCAATTTTATTCCTGGGGAGCCTTTACTTTCTCTACTGTAAAAATATGTGTTAGTGGACATTTTTAGAGAAGAGAAGTTCTACAAATGCCTGAAAAATTCATCTAGGCAGAACCCATCCTCCTAAATACTTACTATATCTTATTTTTTATCTTATCTTTGGAGCATGCAGTAATTATGGGTGTAAATTCCATGAAGCAGAATGTTCACCTGTTTTTATTTAAAGTGGGGTGGAGAGTGGGGTTTTCCCAGGACAACAGAAGAACTGGGAAGCTTCATCAATGAGGATACAATAATAAGGGGGAAGAAATACTGTACTGCTGCATGGTTTTTATGTGGTCTATAGTTTACATTAAAATGCTTAACACAAACAGTGTGACATATGTGTATGACTTAGTTTTAATCTATATCTTTAGGAGGACTTAATATTCTAAATGCCCTAATCATGGATGTACACTATTCTGTAGTTGGCTTTGAAAGACCCTAATCAGGACCAACTATCATTTTAAAAATTTAAACAAGAGGCTTCTTTCATTAGCTTAAGGGGCATTAGAAATAGGTTTCTGTGATTGTCAATATATGTGGATTGGCTGGAAATATTATAATCCCACCTCCATTCTTGCTCTAACTGGGTATAATTACTGGTGAGTATAGCATCCTAGTATCCTTCAGCATTGTGCTCTATGCCTACCATTCTTTTCTGTCCCTATATCCCACGCCTTAATGGAGAAACCTTGTCACCAGATCCAAACAAGAGATTAAAGGAATCCTACCACTGGATTACAACAACTGCCTGGAGTGAACCACTAAGGCAAGGCTCTTGTCAAAATGCTTAAAGAACAGAGAGCTGAAACTTCACTAAGACTGGGTGCACACTTGCTAATAATGTTTGTTCACTGGCAGAATTTGTTATGAAATTTACTTTTACTGCAGTATAGAACCAAGAAGAAACATAGGTTTGCTGTACCCAACCACTGAAAGCTACCAATAAACTCTGAAAATTAAGAATGGCCAAATTGGAAAAAAAAAAAAGAAGAATGGCCAAATTGGTTTAATTTTATCATAAATTCTAATTCCTACATGAAGGAGTAAGCATGTAACAAACTGTCCCTCCTGAAGATTATAACTAGGGAAAAAACAAAATGTCAAAGATATCCATAACTTTTATAAGCATTGTATACAAGAAAACAAAAATTTGATAACTGTTGACTTTTGTTCAGAAAGCATGTAGTTCAGACTACATTTTTACAGGGGAACAACATCTTTAATTTCCTGGGAAAAAATCGAGAAACTGTCAACCCAGAATTCTATATCCAATGAAATATTTTTCAAGTGTGAAAGCAAAATAATGACACTTTTTGTCTTCTTTATATTCTTCTGTATTTTTCCTTTTTTTATAAGCATAACTTTTTAAAATTTTTTATAATGTACAGTATAGTGATTCAACATTTTGATACATCACCAGATGCTCATCATTACAAGAGTGTACCTTAATCCCTGTCATGTATTTCACCCAACCCCCACACCAACCCCTCTTGTAACCATCAGTTCTCTATAATTGTGTCTCTTTCTTGGTTTTTCTCTCTCTTTCTTTTCCCCTTTGTTCATTTGTTTTGTTTCTTAAATTCCACATATGAGTGAAATCATATGGTATTTGTCTTTCTCTGACTGACTTGTTTCACTTAGCATTATACTCTTTAGCTCCATCCATGTCATTACAAATGGCAAGATTTCGTTCTTTTTTATGGCCGAATAATATTCCATTATATGTGTGTGTGTGTGTGTATATTCCATTATATATTCCAATAATATTCCATTATATATGTATATATTATATATTCCAATACATATTCAATATATATCCAATTATATATATTCCACTATGTGTGTGTGTGTGTGTGTATACCACCTCTCTTTATCCATTCGTTAATCAGTGGACACTTGGGCCGCTTCCATGTCTTGGCTATTGTAAAAGAATGCGGCAATAAACATAGGGGTGGTGCATGTATCCCTTTGAATTAGTGTTTTTGTATTCTTTGGTAAATACCTAGTAGTGTGATTGCTGTATCATAGGGTAGTTCTGTTATTCTTGAGGAACCTCTGGCTGCACCAGTTTGCAATCCCACCAACAGTGCATGAGTGTTTCTCCCCACATCCTCACCAATACCTGTTGTTTCTTGTGTTGTTGATTCTAGTCATTCTGACAGGTGTGAGGTGATATCTCATTGTAGTTTTGATTTGTATTTCCCTGATGATGAGTAATGTTGAGCATTTTTCATGTGTCTATTAGCCATCTGGATGTCTTCTTTGGAAAAATTTCTATTCACATCTTTTGCCCGTTTCTTAACTGGATTATTTGTTTTTTGGGGTGCTGAGTTTGGTAAGTTCTTTCTAGATTTCGGATACCAACCTTTAACAGATATGTCATTTGCAAATATCTTCCCCCATTCTGAAGGTTGTCTTTTAGTTTTGTTGACTGTTTTCTTCGCTGTGCAGAAGCTTTTTATTTTGATATAGTCTCAATAGTTTATGTTTGCTTTTGTTTCCCTTGCCTCAGGAGACATATCTAGAAAAAAGTTGTTATGGGTGATGTCAAAGAGATTACTGCCTGTGCTTTCTTCTAGGATTTTTATGGTTTCAGGTCTCACATTTAGGTCTTTAATCCATTTTGAGTTCATTTTTGTGTACAGTCTAAGAAAATGGTCTAGTTTCATTCTTTTGCATGTTGCTGTCCAGATTTCCCAATATCATTTGTTGAAAAGACTATATTTTTTCTACTGGATATTCTTTCCTGTATTGTCAAAGATTAACTGACCATATAGTTGTGGGTTTATTTCAAGATTTATTTTTTTTATTTAAATTCAATTAGCCAAGGTATAGTACATCATTGGTTTTTGTTATAATGTTTGATGATTCATCAGTTCAGTATTTCAGGGATTTATATTCCGATCTATTGTTCTATTTGTCTATTTTTGTGCCAGTACTGGGCTGTTTTGATTACTACAGCTTTGTAATATAATTTCAGGTCCAGAATTGTGATGCCTCCCGCTTTGCTTTGCTTTTTCAAAGTTGCTTTGGCTATTTGAGGTCTTTTGTAGTTCCATGCAAGTTTTGGAATTGTTTGTTCTATCTCTGTGAAAAATGCTGTTGGTATTTTGATAGGGATTGCATTAAATGTGTAGATTGCTTTGGGTAGTATAGACATGTTAACAATAGGTATTCTTCCGATCCATGAGCATGGAATGTCTTTCCATTTCTTTGTGTCATCTTCAATTTCTTTCATCAGTGTTTTATAGTTTTCAGAGTACAGGTCTTTTGCCTCTTTGGTTATGTTTATTCCTATGTGTCTTATTATTTTTGATACAGCTGTAAATGGGATTGTTTTCTTAATTTCTCTTTCTGCTGCTTCATTACTGGTGTATAGAAATGCAGATTTCTGTAGCTTGATTTTGTATCCTGTGATTTTACTGAATTTGTGTATCAGTTCTAACAGTTTTTGGTAGAGTCAGATTTTGTATGTATAGTATCACGTCTTCTGCAAATAGTGAAAGTTTTACTTCTTCCTTACCAATTTGGATGCCTTTTATTGCTTTTTGTTTTCTGATTGCTGTTGGCTAGGACTTCCGGTACTATATTAAATAGAAGTGGTGAGAGTGGACATCCCTGTCTCCTTCCTAACCTTGGGGGAAAAGTTATTATTTTTCCCCATTGAGGATGATGTTAGCTGGGGGGCTTTCCTATATGGCCTTTATGGTGTTGAAGTATGTTCCCTCTAACCCTACTTGGTTGAAGGTTTTTATCATGAATGGATGTTGTACTTTGTCAAATGCTTTTTCTGCATCTATTGAAATGATCATATGGTTCTTATCCTTTCTTTTATTGATGTGGTGTATCACATTGATTGATTTGCAAATATTGAGCCACTCTTGCAACCCAGGAATATATCCTATTTGATCGTGGGGAAATGATTCTTTTAATGTACTGTTGAATTCAGCTTGCTAGGATTTTATTGAGGATTTTTGCATCCATGTTCATCAGGGATATTAGCATGTAATTTTCTTCTTGAGTGGGGTCTTTGTCTGGTTCTGGATTCAAGGTAATGCTGGCCTCGTATAATGAGTTTGAAAGTGTTCCTTCCATTTCTATTTTTTGGAATGGTTTGAGAAGAATAGGTATTAACTCTTCTTTAAATGTTTGGTAGAATTCCCCTGACAAGCCATCTGGTCCTGGACTTTTGTTTGTTGGGAGATTTTTGATTACTCATTCAAATTCTTTGCTGGTTATTGGTCTGCTTAAGTTTTCTATTTCTTCCTGTTTTAGTTTTGGTAGTTTATATGTTTCTAGGAATTTATCTATTTCTTCCAGATTGCCCAGTTTGTTGGCATATAATTTTTCATAATATTCTCTTATAAATGTTTGTATTTCTGTGATGTTGGTTGTGATCTCTACTCTTTGATTCATGATTTTATTTATTTGGGTCCTTTCTCTTTTCTTTTTGGTAAGTCTGGCTAGGGGTTTATCAATTTTATTAATTCTTTCAAAGAACCAGCTCCTGGTTTCATTGACCTGTTCTACTGTGGGGTTTTTGTTTCTATATCATTTATTTCTGCTCTAATCTTTTTTTCAAGATTTTATTTTATTTATTTATTTGAGAGAGAGAGAGCAGGAGGAGGAGGGGAGGGAGAGGGACAAGCAGACTCTGCATTGAGCACACAGCCTGATGCAGGGCTCAATCTCATGATACTGAGATCATGACCTGAGCTGAAATCAAGAGCTGGACACTAAACTGACTGTGGTTAACCCAGGTGCCCCATATTTCTGCTCTAATCTTTACTATTTCTCTTCTTCTGCTGGCTTTAGGCTTCATTTGTTGTTCTTTTTCTGGAGATTTTCTCTGTTCCTTTCTAGTCTTTGTCACTTTTGGTCTTTCTTTCCCACTTAAACTGTCCCCTCTAATATTTCTTGCTGGTTCAGTGGTCACGAACTCCTTTAGTGTTTGTTTGTCTGGGTCTTTATTTCTCCTTATTCTGAATGACAGCCTTGTTGGATAAAGTATTCTTGGCTGCATATTTTTGTCATATCAGCATATTGAATATATCATGCCACTCTCTACTGGCATGCCAAGTTTCTGTGGAGAAATCTGCTGCTAACCTTATTGGTCTTCCCTTGTAAGTTAGGGACTTCTTTTATCTTGTTGCTTTTAGGATTTTTTTCTTTATCACTATATTTTGCAAATTTAATTTAACTATGTCTTGGTGTTGGCCTGTTTTTGTTGATTTTGATTTGATTTTGATGGGAGTTCTCGGTGCCTCCTGTATTTGGATGTCTGTTTCCTTTTCCAGATAGGGAAGTTTCAGCTATAATTTCCTCAAATAAACCTTCTGCCCCCTTTTCCCTCTCTTCTTCTTCTGGGACTTCTGTGATATGAATGTTATTATGCTTTGTGGAGTTACTGAGTTCTAAGTCTACATTTGTGATCTAATGTTTCTTTCCCTCTTCTTTTTGGCTTCATTACTTCCCATAATTTTGTCTCCTATATCACTTTTTCATTCCTCTGCTTCTTCCATCCTTTTGGTCATTACATCCAGTCAGTTTTGAATCTCAGTTACTACATTTTTCATATTGGCCTGACTAGCTTTTAGGTCTTTTACCTCTGTGGTAAGGAACTCCCTGGCATCATCTATGCTTTTCTAAAACCCAGCTAGAATCCTTACGATTGTTGCCTTAAACTCTCGATCAGGCATATTACTTATATCTGTTTCAATTAGATCCCTGGCTGTGACCTTTTATTGTTCTTTCTTTGGGAAGAATTCTCCCATCTTGGCATTTTTCTAGGTCTCTGTTTTCTTCTGTGTGTTAGGAAACCCTTTATGTTGCCTGCTCCTGAGAGTAAGGCTTTATAAAGAAGTGGTCATTTACTGTCCAGGGCCTGGTGCTTCAGGAAGTGTCTCTGTTGTATGCTGCACGCACTCCACTGCTGTATTTTGGCTGGTCTATCCCTCAGGTCAGTCCTCTGCAGAGTTTCCCCTTGCCTGCAGAGGTGGGGGGCATTTGGACATTGGCCAGAATGTGGTGAGTTCTAACTAGGTGTGTTCTGGTCTGCTTGTTAAAAGAGACCTGATGCTCTTTCCACTAGAGCTGAAGCTTTGTAGAACTCTATGGTCAGTAGATGTGGTACGTGTGGAGGGTTTGTCCTGGTCTTCTGGGGGAAGGACCCACTGCTCTGGTTTTCAGGCACACTTGCCAGAGAAAAGCAGCACCTGCAGAGCATGGGGGGGTGGATGGGGGAGGCTTGGTGTAGGTGGTTTAGGCCACCACTATTGGCACTGTGCTGCTTACTGAAGTTAGGTTATGCCGAGGGTCAGGGGAGAGAAATGGCACCAGCTCCTCCCTCCTCCCCTGAGAGGGGAGTTCATGCCTTCCTGGGAAGCCCTCCTAGAAGAGTGAACAATCTCCCCTCATGTGTCCCAGACATCCCTCAGATCCCTGCCTTCACCCTGTCTGTGTTCCAGCTATCTGCCTCTCAGTAGCACAGTGCACCTGTGTTCTATCCCAGGCAGACCAGCTGAGTTTTAGAACTCCAAATTTAGGGACCTGGTGTGGTACAGAAACACACTGGTTCTCTGGGGGAGGGTCTTGCCACACTGGGACTGATGCATGTTTATCCCAGAAGAGCAGTTGTACCAAAGTGCAGGGGCTTGGAGTTTGGAATAAAGCACAGCAAAGAGTTGGTGTCCTGGTTAGCTGCCCTCAGCAAGTGTCTCTGCATCTATGCTGAGGAGCAGGGGAGGGAAATGGCACCTGATGGCTCTTTTGTCCCGACAGGCAATGCCACCTCTGCTAGATGTGCTCCAAAACGGAGGAGCCATCTTTCCTGGTGGGTCCCAGGGGATCCTCAGATCATGCTGTCTGCCCCCAGACTATCTGACTGTCTGCCCACCTTCTCCACAGGAGCACTGCAATGCCCTCGGGACTCCACATCAGCCACTCCACAGACCTCTCAAACTCCAATCTTTCAGCCCCACTGCTTGTAAAAACTCACGAAAATCAGCCCCTCTCATTTTTCCAGTCAGTGGTTTTGGGGAGGTGTTTTCCTTGTGCGATTTCTCTCTCTCTCTCTCTCTCTCTCTCCCTCTCTCTCTCTCTCTCTCTCTCTCTCTCTCCTCTCCTCTCCTCTCCTCTCCTCTCCTCTCCTCTCCTCTCCTCTCCTTTCTCCTCTCTCTGTGACCAGGGTTCCTCCCCTCTGCAGAACCCATGATCTGTTTCTCCCCCAAATCACATCTCCATACTTCCTACCTTCCATGATGCGACCCTCTTCTCTCCCTCTAGTTGTGCAGTTTGTTTGGTCAGTCCTCAGATCAATTTCTTGGGTATCAGAATGATTTGATGCTTATCTAATGTTCCAGGGATGAGACAAGACTAGGGTCCTCCTACTACTCCACCACCTTAGCCAAAATGATGACACTTTAAAATAAAAGAACACTAAGAGAATTTGTTGCCACCTACCTCCATTAAAAGAAATGATAAAGCAAAGTTCTTTGTGCTGAAGGGGAATGATAATAGAGGGAAACTCAGATTTTTAGGAATGAAGGAAGAAAAATGGAAATGGTAAATAGATGAAAAAAATAAAAATACTATTTTTCTCCTAATTTAAAAAAATGCATAACATTGTCAAAGCAAAAATTATGACCTTGTCAACTGGGGTTTATAATGTATACAGATGTAATATATATGACAACTACAGCATAAAGGTCATGGAAAGGAGATAAATATTCCCATATGGTTGCAGGGTTTCTACATTTTATGTGAAGTAGCATGAAGTAGTATGCACTTCAAGTAGACTGAAAGTTAAGAATGTAAATTGTAATTCCTAGAGGAACTACTAAAAAATATAAAGACATATAATGAAAAATCCAGTAGATAAATTAAAATGGAATTCAAAATATATTTAAATACTCCAAAAGAAAAGAGAGAACAGATGAATAAGAACCAGAAAACAAATAATAAACAAACAAATAACAAAATTGCCGATGTAAATACAACCGTATCAGTAATTACATTAAGTGTTAATAGACTAGCCATTCCAGTTAAAAATCAAAGATTATCAGAATGAATGAGAAAAAACAAGACTCAGTTATGTCCTATTCACAGGAGACAAATGTTAAACATAAGGACAAAGATAGGCTGAATATAAATGGACTGAATAAGATACACCCATGCAAATAGTCAGCATAAGAAGATGGAATGGTTATATTAATAGATAAAATAAACTTTAAAAAAAGAGTATTAACAATGTTAAAGAGTGATATTTCCTTGTAATAAAAGAAATAAGGAAGACATAACAATCATAAATCCATCTATATATAATAGTAGCAATTCAAAATACATGAAAACTAAATAGATAAAAAGAAGTAGACAATTCCAATTATAGGGGGAGATTTTACCAACCCTTTCCCATGAAACGAGAGAACTGAACAAAAATTTATTAAAATTATAGTTTATCTGACCAACACTATAAACCTTTATCTATTTGTAAAACAAAACATGTAATTGCTATAGAATATAATTTCTTTTCCAGGAGATGTGTCATATTCAACAAAATAGAACCTATGACAGGCTATAAAATAAGTCTCAAATAAATTCAAAGTGATTGAAATCATACAGATAATATTATCTGAACAAATTATAAATCAGTAACAATATGTTGAGAATAATTTGGAAATTAAATAACATATTTCAAAATAATCAGTGGGTCAAAGAAGAAATCAAAAAACAAATTGGAACTATTTGAAAATTATTTTTTATTATTATGTAAATCACCATACATTACATCATTAGTTTTTGATATAGTGTTCCATGATTCATTGTTTGCATATAACACCCAGTGCTCCATGCAGAATGTGCCCTCTTTAATACCTATCACCAGGATAACCCATCCTCCCACCCCCCTCCCCTCTAGAACCCTCAGTTTGTTTCTCAGAGTCCATAGTCTCTCATGGTTCGTCTTCCCCTCCGATTCCCCCCCTTCATTCTTCCCCTCCTGCTATCTTCTTCTTTTTTTTTTTTAACATATAGTGTATTATTTGTTTCAGAGGTACAGGTCTGTGATTCATCAGTCTTACACAATTCACAGCGCTTACCATAGCACATACCCTCCTCAATGTCTCTCACCCAGCCACCCCATCCCTCCCACCCCCCACCACTCCAGCAACCCTCCATTTGTTTCCTGAGATTAAGAATTCCTCATATCAGTGAGGTCATATGATACATGTCTTTCTCTGATTGACTTATTTCACTCAGCATAACATACCCTCCAGTTCCATCCACATCGTTGCAAATGGCAAGATTTCATTCCTTTTAATGGCTGCATAATATTCCATTGTGTACCTATACCACATCTTCTTTAGCCATTCATCTGTCGATGGACATCTTGGCTCTTTCCACAGTTTGGCTATTGTGGACATTGCTGCTATAAACATCGAGGTGCACGTACCCCTTCGGATCACTACATTTGTATCTTTGGGGTAAATACCCAGTAGTGCAATTGCTGAATCATATGGTAGCTCTATTTTCAACTTTTTGAGGAAGCTCCATACTGTTTTCTAGAGTGGCTATACCACCTTGCATTCCCACCAACAGTGTAGGAGGGTTCCCCTTTCTCCGCATCCCTGCCAACATCTGTCATTTCCTGACTTGTTAATTTTAGCCATTCTGACTGATGTGAGGTGGTATCTCATTGAGGTTTTCATTTGGATTTCCCTGATGCCGAGCGATGTTGAGCAATTTTTCATGTGTCTGTTGGCCATTTGGATGTCTGCTTTGGAAAAATGTCTGTTCATGTCTTCTGCCCATTTCTTAATTGGATCATTTGTTCTTTGGGTGTTGAGTTTAGTAAGTTCTTTATAGATGTTGGATACTAGCCCTTTATCTGATATGTCATTTGCAAATACCTTCTCCCATTCTGTCAGTTGTCTTCTGGTTTTGTGGACTGTTTCTTTTGCTGTGCAAAAGCTTTTTATCTTGATGAAGTCCCAATAGTTCATTTTTGCCCTTGCTTCCCCTGCCTTTGGCAATGTTTCTAGGAAGAAGTAGCTGCGGCTGAGGTCGAAGAGGTTGCTGCCTGTGTTCTCCTTTAGGATTTTGATGGACTCCTATCTCACATTTAGGTCTTTCAACCATTTTTTTAAAAGATGTTTTATTTATTTATTTGACAGACAGAGACATTGCAAGAGAGGGAACACAAGCAGGGGGAGTGAGAGAGGGCGAAGCAGGCTTCCCGCCGAGCAGGGAGCCCGATGCGGGGCTCGATCCCAGGACCCTGGTATCATGACCTGAGCCGAAGGCAGACGCTTAATGACTGAGCCACCCAGGCGCCCCAGGTCTTTCAACCATTTTGAGTCTATTTTTGTGTGTGGTGTAGGGAAATGGTCCATTTTCATTCTTCTGCATGTGGCTGTCCAATTTTCCCAACACCATTTGTTGAAGAGACTGTCTTTTTTCCGTTGGACATTCTTTCCTGCTGAAAATTAATAACAATGCAACATAAAAGTTTGTGTACTAAAGCCAAAGAGGTACTTTGAGAGAAATTTTAACTTTAAATAGTTACCTGAGAAAAGAAATACCTAATGAATTAATGTTTTCATCATGAATCTAGAAAAAGAAGAGCAAAGTAAATCCAAGCAGATAGAAGGAAGGTAAAATAAAGATAAGAGTGGAAAGCAACAAAATAGAAAATAGGCAAACACTATGGAAAATTAGCAAAACCAAAAGCTAGTTCTTTGAAGAAATAAAATTGATCAATCTCTTACTAGGGAAAAAAAGAAAAAGGGGAATACCAAGCAAAAAACAACAACAACAACAAAAAAAACACATTAGGAATGAGAGGACCTTTAAGTAGAGATTTTACTGACAATAAAAAAGATGATAAAAGGCTATTTTAAGTAACTTTATGCCAATGGCATGAAATAGACAAATTTCTTGAAATTATAACTTAATATCTTATTATTATTTAATATCTATTAGATAAATTTATTTTTATCAAAAGCCTTCCCACCCATACATACATGGTTTCACTGGTGAATTCTATCAAACTGCCAACGAAAAAGTAACAGCAGTTTTATATACAGTTCTTCAGAAAACAGAGGGAAAAGAAACACTTTCCAACACATCCTGAAGCCAATGAAGCCACATGAAGCCAATGTAACCCTGATATTAAAACCTAACAAGGACATTACTGAAAAAGAGGATGGAGGCAAAAATTTTTAACAAAATAATGGCAGAGAGTCGAGATGCCCTTCAACAGATGAATGGATAAAGAAGATGTGGTCCATATATATAATGGAATATTACTCAGCCATCAGAAAGGATGAATACCCAACTTTTACATCCACATGGATGGGACTGGAGGAGATTATGTTAAGTGAAATAAGTCAAGCAGAGAAAGTCAATTATCATATGGTTTCACTTATTTGTGGAACATAAGGAATAGCATGGAGGACATTAGGAGAAGGAAGGGAGAAATGAAGGGGGGAATCGGAGGGAGAGACAAACCATGAGAGACTATGGACTCCAAGAAACAAACTGGGGGTTTTGGAGGGGAGGGGATGGGGTGATGGGTTGGCTCAGTGATGGGTACTGGGGAGGGCACGTACTGCATGGAGCACTGGGTGTTGTGCAAAAACAATGAATCGTGGAGCACTACATCAAAAACTAACGATGCAATGTATGGTGACTAACATAACAATAAAATTGAATTTAAAAGAAAAAGAAAATAAATCTCGAGGGTTCTTAGCACAAAAGAAAGAAAGAAAGAAAGAAAGAAAGAAAGAAAGAAAGAAAGAAAGAAAGAAAGAAAGAAAGAAAGAAAGAAAGAAAGAAAGAAAGAAAGAAAGAAAGAAAGAAAGAAAGAAAGAATTCTACAATTTATAAAAAGGCTAATGCATACTGAACAGTTAGTATATATCCCAATAATGCAAAATTGGTTTAACATTTGAAAATCAAATAATGTAATTCACCATATTAACAGCCTAAAAATAAACAAAACATATGATTAACTAAATAGATGTTGAAAAAGCATCTGGCAGAATTCAATACCCATTTGTGATTAAGAAAAAAAACTCTTAGCCAAATAGGCATAGAAGGGAACTTCTTCAACCTGATAAAGGGCATCTCTGAAGCTCCTTCAGTTAACATCATACTTAATTGATGAAGTATTAAATGCCTTCCCCTAATCTGATGATAAATGCAAGCATGTCTGGTCTTACCACTTCTATTCAACATGGTATTGGAAGTCCAAGCCAGAACATTTAGGCAAGAAGAAAAAATGAAAGGCATAAGGAACTGGAAATAAATCAAATTACTTCTGTTTGCAGATGACATGATTATTTACATAGAAAATTCCAGTGAATCAACAAAACAACTAGAACTAATGAGAACATTAGAAAAGTTATAGGGTATAAAATTAATATACAAGAAGTAATTGTATTTCTTATACTAGTGGCAAGCATCTGGAGAACTAATTTTTTTAATTCAATTTATGATAACATCAAAAATTATAAAATACTTAGGAATAAGTTTAATAAAATATGTGTAAACCTTTCACTGAAAACGGTGTAACATTACTGAGAGATTTTTTTTAAATCTAAATAAATGGGGGGATATACCTTGTTCATGGATTGGAAGACTCAATATTGTTACAATGTCACTGTGCCCCAAATTGATCTACAGATTCAAAAAAAAAAAAAAAAAAAAACCCCAAGCAAGATCTCAGCAAGCTTTTCTGTAGAAATGGACAAGGTGTTTCTAAAATTGATATGAAAATTAAAACCTAGGATAGCCAAAGCAATTTTTAAAAACACAGTTGGAGGATTTATACTATCTGACTTTAAGACTTACTATAAAGCTACAATAAACAAGACAGCATGACTTTAGCAAAAGGATAAACATATAAGTCAATAAAACAGGATAAAGATTCTAGAAATAGACTCCAAAAAAATCAATAGATTTTCATCAAAGTTTCCAGGGCAATTAAATGGAAAAAAGCAGAGTCTTTTCAACAAATAGTTGAATAACTGGATATCTGTTTTTTTAAAAAAAGACCATTGTCTCTTACTTAATTAATTTGAAATGGACCATAGACCTACTTGTAAAAGCTCACACTATAAAACTTCTACAAGGAAACACAAGAGAAAATATTTGCAACTCTGTGGTAAACATTAGTTTCTTAGGACATAAGAATTATGAAACAATAGAAAAATAATTGATAAATTGAATTTCATCAAAATAAAAAACTTACACTCTTAGAAAGACACTATTTTAAAAACAAAAAGACACGTCAGAGAATTGTAGAAAATATCCACGATGCATATAACTGACAAATTATTTGTATCCATATTATATAAAGAACTCTTACAAATAATAATAACCAGACAAACTACCCAACAAAAGATGAGCAAAAGATTTGTACAGGCACCAAGAAAATATATAAATAGCAAGTCAGTTCATGAAAAGATGATTAATGCCATTAGTCATCAAAAGAAATACGAATTAGGACGGCTGGGTGGTTCAGTCGGTTAAGCATCTGCCTTTGGCTTAGGTCATGATCCCAGGGTCCTGGGATCCAGCTCTGCATTGGGCTCCTTGCTCAGCAGGGAGCCTGCTTCTCCCTCTCCCTCTGCCTGCTGCTCCTTCTGCTTGTGCTCTCTCTCTCTCTCTCAAATAAATAAATAAAATCTTAAAAAAAAGAAATGCAAATTAAGACCATGAGATACCACTATACACTCATTAGAATGATTAACTAAAGACTGATTTTACAAATATTGGTATGGTTTGGAGCAACTAGAACATTCATACACTACAATGGAGATATAACATGATATAGCCCAAGCATTTGACAGTTTCTTAAAATTTTAGACATGTGCCTGCCATAAAAGCCACACTCCTAGGTATTTACTTAAGAGAAATGTAAACATATGTTTGCACCAATGTTCATAACAACTTTATTCACAACAGCCAAAACCTAGAAACAATTGTAAAGTCCATCAATTGGGAAATAAACCAACAAAACTGGAAAACATACAATGGAATACCAATATCCAATTTTAAAAAGGAACTTCTGGGGCACCCGGGTGGCTCACTTGGTTAATCGTCTGCCTTTGGCTCAGGTCATGATCCCAGGGTCCTGGGATCCAGCCCTGCTCGGGGCTTCCTGCTCAGTGGGGAGTCTGCTTCTCCCTCTCCCTCTGCCTGTCCCCTCCACTCATGCTTTCTCTCTCTCTCTCTCTCTCAAATGAATAAAATCTAAAAGAAAAAATAAATAAAAAAGGAACTTCTGATACATACAACAACATGGATGAATCTTAAAATAATTATGCTGGTAAAAGAAGCCATAGAGAAGAAAAAGTACATACTGTGTGATTCCATTCATATAAAACTCTAGAAAATGCAAATTAATCTGTAGTGAAAAAATACAGACCATTTGTTATGCCAGAGGCAGAGGGAAGAACAGACTGCAAAGGTACATGAGGAATATTTTCCGGGATGATGGAAATGTTCTGTGTCTTGATTGTGATGGCGGTTTTATGTGTGTATACAACTACCAAACTCATCAAATTGTACAGTTTAAATTGATGCGATTTATTGTACATAAAGTGTAGCTGAACAAAGTAGACATTCATTAAAGTCCATTTCAACAGTAGAGCAGAAATAACCCATTTTAGCAAGGTTTGAATGAATAGGTTTGTCTGCTTGCTGTTTAAATGCATATCCTAACTGCTCTGATGTAAACCTGCCCAGGGCTTGTGTGCTTTAAACTAGAATCCGAAGCAAAATCAACGTGTTAGATCCCAGAGGACCAACTGAGACCCAATGAGATGAAAGGACTTACCCAAAGTCACAAATCCAGTCACTAGCAGAGCCAGGTCAATAATTTGGGCCCCATACTATCCAGTGCTTTCCGCCATATTACAGAAACTGCTCACAAAGTTTTGACTTACCAAATTGCAAAGATACCAAGAAGTCATAAGCCAGAACAAATAGACAATACTACATTCCACCAATAAAAGTCATTAGCAGTCATTCTTATAGTGCGACTTAGAATTTAGAAACAAATGGCCTTGAAAATAGCATTTAGGAACCTGGAACAACCTGTTCATAAGTAGGATAACTGCTGTATATTCTATGTGATAGATAGTTGTGGTTCTTATTTCAATGCTTTTGATGCCCAAGAGCCATGGGGATAATTAAACCCATAACTCATGCACATATCAATGGCACAGGCAAGTATCCATAATGTAAATCTTGAAAACCAATTTTTAAAATAAGAAAATTAGTTACTAAGAAAGTATAAGGAATTAACTGCAAGAATTTACCATTAAAACAGATCATTCTTCTATGATGATTTTATCAGCACTAACAATTATCACATCGAACCCCAGCCCTTTATCATATTACTTTGGACAAGAGGAATTTGCCTAGCAGCATTTCATGCAGTCACTCCAGATCTTGCATTTCCTTTGTTGCAATACCTAAATCTAAGCCATGTTTTCCTTTATTCTATTAAGGTGTCTAATATTTTTCTGGGCTAAGTTAACTTTTGTAAACAATGTTAGCAATTTAATCATGTATTTCCTATAAAACAAAATTTAAAACATTTTTCATGTAATAATCCTACCTCAACCCAATTTTTTTTCTTTCCTGTTCTGTAGCAGTAACCCAAGCAGTGTTTTTCAAGGTAAACAGGTTTCATTTAGGCCAAACGTGCTTCATCCTCACAAAGCAAACTCAGAATAATGTCTGACTACTCGTCATTGCATCGGTGGGAAATTACTCTTGCCTTTGCTACCACACAGCCACCTGTTTCCCCTTATGTTTTAGTTATACTCCCTTTCCTATCAAAGCTGAACTTGGCTGATGAGAGGCTCTGATAACTGTCTCAGAGCAGATTTGACCAGGAAACATGTTACTTCTAACCTTGCTCAGTGGAGTTTAGGGCATGGTAAGATGTGACTGCAACATGTCTAGCTCTTCTTTCTCTTGAGGGAAAGAGTGAAGCCACAAATGAGAAGAGAACTTCTAAATCTAACAATAATCCATTTCACTTCTTACAAGTCACTCTTAGATTTCTGCCTCTAAATTATTCTCTTGCCACAAATACCTGAGAAAATACTCACTGACATCTACTTTTATGAAATACACACTTTAATACTGAGGAAAAAAAACTATTGTTATTCCAAGGCTAGAGTTATATCAGCCCATGATTCATATACATGCTTGGTTGAGGAGTTATGTGTGGGAAAAATATAGTATCTAATCAAATGGCAAACATTTTCTCAGAAATGTTTTGTGAGGTGCACAATGTTCTCTTCTCAAACATATGCCTACACTCTTTTCCCAAGGACATTTCTGTTTTTTAACAAAGAAATTATTGTGAATATTAAATGTGGCCAAAATTTTCAGACAAGTACTGCCGTTTCCAAAATACAAGACAGAAGAAATTGGCAAGGCAGTACAACTCTGCTTTCTGTAATATATTAATATTGTGTACAAAAGCATGAAGAATAGACAAATAGCAAGTCAGCATGGTTAGGGCCAAGGTGCTGCCTTCTTGTCTCTGCCCCACCAACTTCAATCATCCCCTGCAGAGAAAATATAGGAAAAGGACAACACAAGGTTGAATTCAGGATAACTATTTGAGAGATGACTCCATGAAATGAGAATCTCATAATAGACATTTGGTACTGAAGTACAGACTCCTTCTCAGAACATTTCTTGCCTGGAAGAATGAAGGGGGGACTCACTGAGAGCAGAATCTCACATAGCAGAATTCTTATAGAGTATGTAATAGGCTATCCTATCTGAGTGCCTGGAATAACAGAAATTCTTCACTTTGGCCTCAGCAATGCTATGATATATGAACACGGAATTTCTGTAAAGAAAAAAGTTCCCTGTTATTCACTGTTTGTAAAAAAAAAAAACAAAAAAACAAAAAAACAAAAAAAAACAAAACTGTTTAGTGGCTTCTAGGACAGCTGTGTCAAGCAGCAGCATCCCTTGAGCATAGAAAAGCAACTGCAACAACAGCAAGGAACTGGGTCATATATAGACTATAAGAAGCTTCTAGAAAAAGGAAAGACACAAGTTCTAGCCCTGACTGCCACTTACCCATTGCATCTTGAACCCCAACTTCTTGAGCTGTAAAACCTGGCCTACATAAATAGGCCTCAGGGTAGCTATAAGATCAAATGAGATGATCTACATGAAGATATTCTTTATAAAGCTCTTTGTAAACTTTGTTAAAAGGTAGAAAAATATGTTATCATAATGTTTGTATTATACTTACTGCATTAGTTCCTCTACTTAATTTTTCTCTAACTCCCATGTAGGTGTAATCAATGGTATGCAAGACCTAGATGACTTATTTCTGAAGTATGGATTGATTAGGCTGCAGTATTCACCAGCATTTATATTATCTTACACTTTTAATTTCTTTCTTTCATTTTCAACCAGAAAGAGCCCTTCTGAAAATACTCCTGGACCTCTGACATACCTAAGGAATTATCTTTGGGGTTCAGGTAAACAGTCAATGCTAAAGACACAGTTCTTCAGTGAAGACCCAATGGTTCTTAACTGATGGGCCCCACTCTCAGAGAGCCAGTGAGGCCCAGGAATCTGTATATTTAACAGGAAACCATTCCTTTTTTATGCAGGCAGTTCCTTACCAATCTTTAGCATATTTATTTGCTGGTAACAATTACTCAGAGTGCCTAATAAATATACAGATACCAGGCCTCTTCCTTGACAATCTTACTCAGTAGGTTTGAGTTAGGACCCAGGAATTTGTGTTTTGAACAGGCACCCCAAGTGATTGTTACTATGGACCCAATTCTTTATGCCACCTTTACACCTTGAGAAACACTGATAGAGGGAAACCATTGTTCATTCCAAAAGTAGGGGCACAGTTTGGGACCCTTGTCAGCATTAACCTTTACCAAACAGAGTCAGTATAATTATATATCATTCTTACATGGGTGGTTCAGGAAGAAATAGTTTTCCATGAAATGCTTCTTGCCCACTGAAAGACAATGTATACTTAATAGTAGATGATACAAAAACTAGGATTAGATACTGTCCTCAACTTTAGGCAGCTCTGTCTTATACCAGCATTTTATCTGATGCTATCTTTCCTATTGTGGGTGGACTCATCCTAATTTTTATTTATCCCATACAAAAATCTCACAAGATCTGGCCTGATTAGCAATCATTACCTCACAAGGAAGGTCACATTTTACTTTGGCTTAAATTAAAAATGGGGTCCTTTGGGGGGTTCATAGTGGCTTATTTGAATGAACCAGGTATGAAAAAAGGATCAAGAGATAAGAATCTCTTTAAGTGATGCAGGCTAGGTGATAAAGCTATAAAAAGAAGTTCACCTGCTTCCGGCAGAGGAGGTAGAACTGTTGAAAGGAACTGTAACTCTGAGTCGTAGAATGGCTAAATTTATTATGTGCTACAGGAGAAGGAAATGTCTTTCTGAATGGTATGAAAGGCTCCAATTGGTATAAAAAGACAGCGTATGCTGTAGGTGCATGTCTCCAACAACTATTTGAAAGCACATGAGAATAAAAGTATTCTATGAGAGTCTCCAACAGTTGTTTCATGGATGCCTTAAAAACCGTCATCTCCTTATGTGTTTTTTGCTTTTAGCAAACCCTCCCACACCTCTGCAGGATCAGGGAGCTATCCCTGATTAACAGGTAGGCTCTGCACCAGAGAGGTAGCCAAATCAGATAGGAAAAGTCACAGCCCGAAGAAAAATTGAGAAGCTTCAGCCGGCACTACAGGTCTTATTCTTATCTCTAGAGATAGTACTGATTTCTAAAGAACTGGAGGTTGTAAATGGGTCAGCTGACAGATAACAGCTGATAGGCTCGCTCCTGCAGAGTAGCAAATCATGCTGCAACCTAACATTTTAATCCTTGTATTTCCTTAATATATATTTTATATTGTTTTGTCCTATTATAAAAGCAATATGTAGGTATTGCAAGAAATTTGGAAAACTAGGAGAAAAATAACACCACTGTAATCATTTATTTTAGACCAAAAGCTAAAAACACCTCTGTTCAGTGAACTGACAGGGGAAAGATCCACCACATTCTGAGAGCTGGAGGAAGGAGGAGAGATTGAAAGGTAGTCTGAAGGGGTAAACGAAATTCTATTCTTAATGTGTTCCTGTCCCCATATTTCTCTTTTCAACTTCCCTGCTCACTCAACCCTTCCTGCCTCTATTCCCACCCTAAAGCCATCCACTATGTCCTTCGGAATTCCTAGTCTACATATAGCATGCTCCTCTAAATCCTAAACCAGTGCTTCACCAGCATTAATGTGCATCTGAATCACTTGGAGATCTTGTTAAAATGCAGATTATGATGCAGTAGGAGGGATGCAATCTGCCCTCCTCCTCCAGCTCTCAGAATGTGGTGGATCTTTCCCATGTCACTTCACTGAGCACAGTTGTTTTTAGCCATTTGTCTGAGATTCTGCATTTCTAACAAGCTCCCAGATGATAATGATGCTGGTCAGTGGGACAAATTTTGAGTAGAAAGTCCTAAACCACTTGTCAAGTGATCACTTCATTACCTGAACTTCATTTGAATCTTCAGCCGTCCTCTAAGGACACAGTCTTCCTTTCAGCCCTGTCAAGTGGGGGCTGCTTTGGCTTTCACACCCCACATATCTCAAGTGCCACTTTAAGACAGTTATCTCCATTTACTTCTTTAGTGGAAAAAAAAAAAAAAACACCAAAATCTGGCTTCTTTGGGGCTTATGTCTTCCAGTTATGCCAGGCCTTCCTCCTCATGGCAATCATCACCAACTTCTTGGCACTCTTCCTAATTGATTATAGACATTGGCACAAAGCATGAGGTATGATATAGAAAGACACAATGAGGAATTTTATAAGAATAGCCGAGAGTTGCTGGAGAAATTCACAATGTTTGGTGCCAAATGTACATCATTATAAATTCCTAGTCACTAAAGAAGCACATGGGTAGCTCACTCAATTGAGCGTCCAACTCTTGGTTTCAGCTCAGGTCATGATTTCAGGGTCAAGGCTGTGTCAAGCCCATGTCAGGCTCCATGCTCACTGGGGAGTCTGCCTGAGATTCTTTCTCTGCCTCTCCCCCCACTTGCATGCTCGCTCTCTCTCAAATAAATAATCTTATAAATAAATAAATATTTCCTTGGCGATTCGGGGTCTTTTCTGATTCCATACAAATTTTAGGATTGTTTGTTCCAGCACTTTGAAAAATGTCATTGGAATTTTGATCGGGATGGCATTGAAGGTATAGATTGCTCTGGGTAGCATAGACATTTTAACAATGTTTATTCTTCTAATCCATGAGCATGGAATGTTTTTCCATCGTTTTGTGTCTTCTTCAATTTCTTTCATGAGTGTTCTGTAGTTCCTAGAGTATAGGTCCTTTACCTGTTTGGTTAGGTTTATTCTGAGATATCTTATGGTTTTTGGTGCTATTGTAAATGGAATCATTTCTCTAATTTCTCTTTCTACAGATGCATTGGTAGTGTATAAGAAAGCAACTGATTTCTGTGCATTGATTTTGTATCCTGCCACATTACTGAATTGCGGTATGAATTCTAGTAATTTAGGGGTGGAATCTTTTGGGTTTTCCACATAAAGTATCATGTCATCTGCGAAAAGAGAAAGTTTGCCTTCTTCTTTGCCGGTTTGAATACCTTTTATTTCTTTTTGTTGTCTGATGGCTGTGGCTAGGACTTCTAGTACTATGTTGAACAATAGTGGTGAGAGTGGGCATCCTTGACATGTTCCTGATCTTAAGGGAAAGGCTCTCAGCTTTTCCCTATTGAGGATGAACTTTTGGAACTTTATCAAGATAAAAGCTTCTCCACAGCAAAGGAAACAGTCAACAAAACAAAGAGGCAACCGACAGAATGGGAAAAGATATTTGCAAATGACACTACAGATAAAGGGCTGGTATCCAAGATCTGTAAAGAACTTCTCAAACTCAACACCCAAAAACCAAATAATCAAGTCAAAAAATGGGCAGAAGACATGAGCAGACACTTCTCCAAAGAAGGCATACAAATGGCTAACAGACACATGAAAAAATGTTCATCATCATTAGCCATCAGGGAAATTCGAATCAAAACCACACTGAGATACCACCTTACACCAGTTAGAATGGCAAAAATTGACAAGGCAAGAAACAACAAATATTGGAGAGGTTGTGGAGAAAGGGGAACCCTCTGACACTGTTGGTGGGAATGCAAGTTGGTACAGCCACTTTGGAAAACAGTGTGGAGGTGCCTCAGAACATTAAAAATAGAGCTACCCTATGACCCAGCAATTGCCCTACTGGGTATTTACCCCAAAGACACAGATGTAGTGAAAAGAAGGGCCATATGCACCCCAATGTCCATAGCAGCAATATCCACAATAGCCAAACTGTAGAAAGAGCCGAGATGCCCTTCAATAGATGAATGGATAAAGAAGATGTGGTCCATATATACAACGGAATATTACTCAGCCATCAGAAAGGATGAATACCCAACTTTTACATCGACATGGATGGGACTGGAGGAGATTATGCTAAGTGAAATAAATCAAGCAGAGATAGTCAATTATCATATGGTTTCACTTATTTGTGGAACATAAGGAATAGCATGGAGGACATTAGGAGAAGGAAGGGAAAAATGAAGGGGGGGAAATCGGAGGGAGAGATGAACCATGAGAGACTATGGACTCTGAGAAACAAACTGAGGGTTTTGGACGGGAGGGGTGGGGGAATGGGTTAGCCTGGTGATGGGTATTAAGGAGGCCACGTACTGCACGGAGCACTGGGTGTTATATGAAAACAATGGATCGTGGATCAGCACATCAAAAACTAATGATGTATTGTATGGTGACTAACATAACATAATAAAAGAAAATTAAAAATAAAGTCAAATTAAATAAATAAATAGATAAATAAATAAATTCCTAGTCACTGTGTAAAAGATGAATAGCTGTTCACTAAAATTTGTTCTGTCCTTTATTGTACAGAGTTTGAGAAAGAGAAAATCAGCTCTGACATCAGAGAGCTGGCCTGGTGCTATTGAGTAGGCCTGAGTGTCGTGAGGAGCTGGCCTGGCATCACAGCAAGATCTTGATAGTCTCCTGTTGAACATGAACAATTTCACAGAATATCAACATCAAACAAGGCTACTCTGTGACCATGATAGGTCAAGACAAAAATATGATCACTCCATAGTTACGTGTGAACACAGACAAGATGTGAACACTGTGCAAGCCACAAAAATGACCAAACATCCTTTAACTTTGCTAATGTGAGTTACTGCTGCTTCTATACCAATTACAGATTTAGTCTATGTTTGTTTTCACTCCTCCTAGATATGATTTGCTAAAATACCCAATCATAAAATTACCCCTGGCTTCCTGACAGTACCTAACCCAGAGCAATGCCTTGCTTTCTTAAATTGTCTCTCAAATTACCTAATTCAATCCCAAAACCTACAATAAGCCATATCTAACACTATCTTCCTGAGAGGCTCTATGGTTCCCCATGGTGTGTGTTCTCCCCTGCTGCATGAATAATAAATAAACCCAACTTGTTCAAACTACAGTTGTATTCCTGGTGGTCTTTGGCATTGGCAAGTTGTATCCTAGAAGATACTGCCCTTATTAGGTAAGTGTGACCGTGTAATTAGTTCTTGCCAGAATCACAGTCACTCAGAATGTAAGTGGAAACAATATATGGCACTTCTGGGCTAAAGATTTTGAAGAGGTGATATGCCAACTCCATGCTGTTTCTACTTTCCTTGGCTGGATGAAAATAAACATGGAGAATGGCAAGTCACACAGTGGAAGAGAGGCCACATGTGGAGGGGAACTGCCCATTAAATTGGAACACCTGTCATGAGCAAGAAGTATGGCCTTTCAGTTGTTAAATATTTGAGGATCTATCATAACAATAGCAGCACTGGGGCACCTGGGTGGCTCGCTCGGTGAAGCGTCTGCCTCCAGCTCAGTTCATGATCCCAGGGTCCTGGGATCCAGCCCCACATCAGGCTCCCTGCTCAGCAGGGAGTCTGCTTCTCCCTCTCCCTCTGCACCTCTCTCTGCTCATCCTCTCTCTCTCCCATTCTTTCTTCTTAGCCACTGTCTCTGCTCCTTAAATTACTTCACATCCCTCATGCTTCTTTATCCTGTATCTTTCCCATAAATATTTAAATATACTTCAGTACTTCTCACTTTTAAAAAACCCTCCCTCTACTACCAATTTCTCAGCTCCACTTCATGGAAAAAGTTTCTGATTTGACTTATCTCTTATTGCTGTCATTCCTTTCCAGTTCACTTTCAAACTCTCTTCACTCAGACTTTTCTTCTACCCCTCCATTTCAACATATTTGGTAATTGTCACCAACTACTTTATTTTGGCCAAATCTAGTGATTACTTCTCTGTTCTCACTTTAGTTGACTTCTCAGGAGCATTCCATGTGGTTTTCTAGTCCTCTTGTTCTGAAATACTTTCTTCCCATGGCTTTCTTGATACCACACTTTCCTTGTCCTCCTACATGACTGGCCACTCCTCAGTCTCCTTTGAGATTTATTGAAAAGACTGTTCTTTCCCCCATTGAATGGTCTGGGGGTACTCTTATATTTAGAGTTGAGAAGAAGATGATGAAGAACAAGTAAAGAAGAAAAGAAGTGTGCATAAAACACTCAATATCAGAATGATGTCAAATCCCTACAAATTAAGCTATATAGTCCATGCAATTTCAACTGAGATCCCAAAAGAATGTTTTTCTGTGGAATGTGCCAAACTAGCTCTGATATTTGTGTGGAAGAGTAAAGATTAACTCAAAAGGAAAGAATAAAGTGAAAGAAGTTCCCTTCAGGACTTTAAGACTACTAAACTATTACAAAATATGAAAATTTGCTACCAGTACAGGAGTAGACAAATTAATAGAGAAATCATAAATAGTGCTTTCCACATATATACACATCTAGAAACTTAATTGATATAATAGAAGTCTTTTGAGAAGGGATAAAATGTTTACTAATGATGCTGGAACAATTTCCTTTCCATATGAAAAAAAATTGCGTTTCTAGGTCACATCCTACAAAAAATCAATTGCAGGTAATAAAGAATTAAGTGTAGAAAGCAAAGCTTTAAAATATATGAAAGATGATATTAGCAAGATAGTAGAGTAAGAGGTAAGAGGTCCCCCACTCATATCTTCCCTAAGCAATACCAGTTTAGCAGCCATCCACAGACAAAAATACCTTGGTGAAAGCTTTGGGATCCAGGTAGGAAATTGTGAAATCCTGGTGGAACCTAAGACCAAAGAAGGCTGTTTTGAGAAGGCAGGCCCATGCCTAGGCATCAGGGTTGCTAACTGCGGTCCCATCTAGGAGACCTGAAAACCACTTCATCCCCCTGTAGATAAAACTACAGTCTTGTTTGGCCTTGGTATTGTCACTAGCACTACCCACAAAGGGACCTGGTTGGAGTCATGCCCTCTTTTAACTTGGGTAACAGGCCCACCAAACTCTATCTCAACTGCAGAACATATGATGGTTCCAGCCAGGGACCTGCCAGGAGACATGCACATCCATGCCCCCAGAGGGAGGCCTGCCAACCTCAGTCCATCTGTAGATCCAGAAGTAGCTCTGTAAACTGGCTCCAGTCTCTCTCAGCCAGTCCAGGAGTGATCCTACCCACCCATGGAACCTGGAGGGAGACATACCTGTCCATGCCCCCAGAGGCAAGCCTGTGATTTAGTTTCAACCCCACTTGGCTGTGCTCCGGTGCTAGTACTGCCTACCGACACATCCAGCAGAACTAAAAGAAGCCTTCCTAGGGATCCAATGGGATCCCACACCCATCCATGCACCTGGGAACAGGCCCACTATCTGCAGACCTTGAAATGGATCCTTGTCCCAGCACTAGCCCTATAGACCAGTTCTAGATGTAGTCCTGTCCACCCAGGGACCAGACAGGATCCACACCTGCATGAGCCCCTAGTAACAAGACCACCAACTATGGACCCCACTGCATAGCCAGCAGTAGTCATGTAAGCCAACTCCCAACACCACTCAACTGCAACCCGGAAGATAATACTATCAGCCCAGGGATGCAACAGAAGGTCCTTATCTGCCAAAACCTGCCTTCTAAATACTAGAGAAAGGGTTTTCTCCTTCAAATGTACAGAATCTGATGTACTATACAGTGGCTAACTGAACATAATAAAAAAACACAAATGTACAGAATCATTGCAAGACTACACAGATTGCAAAGAATCAGACGTGACACCAAGAAAAAAAACATAAACTTCTAGTAACCAACACCGAAGAAATGGAGACATATGAATTGCCTGAAAAGAATTCAAAATAATTATTTTCTAAAAGCTCAATGAGATGCAGGAGAACACATACGGACAACTAAATAAAATCAGGGTGAAAAAAAGCATGAACAAAATGAGTTTACTCAAGAGACAGAAACCATAAAAAAATATAAACAGAAATTCTGGAGCTGAATACAATGACCAAACTGAAAAATTCAATAGAAACTTTAGTAGCAGACCCGATCTTTTAGAAGGAAGAATCAGCAAACTCAAAAACAGCTCATTTTTGAAATTAGCCAGTTAGAGGAACAAAAAGAAAAGGGACTGAAAAGGAGTAAAGAAAACATATAGGATATCATTTTTAAAAAAAAGAATTTACACATTATGGGAGTCCCAGAAGGCAAAGAGAGAAAAGAGCAGAAAGTTTATTTAAAGAAATAATGACTAAAAACTTCCTAAATCTTGGGAGGGATTTGGACATACAGATTCATGAAGCTCAAAGGACCCCATGCAGGTCCACCAAAAAAACTGTTGGAACTTATAAACAAATTCAGAAAAGTTGCAAGATACAAAATCAGCATATAAAAATTAGTTGCATTTCAATACACTAACAATAAACTATCTGAAAAAGAAATTAAGAAAATCCCATTTACAATAGCATAAAAAGCAATAAAATGTTAGGAATAAATTTAACCAAGGAAACAAAAGATCTGTACACTGAAATCTATAACATATTGATAAAAGAAATTGAAAAAGACACAAATAAAAGAAAAGCTATCCCATGTTCATGGATTGGAAGAATCAATACTGTTAAGATGTCCACACTATCCAAAGCCATCTATAGATTCAATGCAACCCTATACAAATTCCAATGGCATTTTCATAGAAATATCAAAAACAATCCTAAAATCCATGTGAAACTACAAGAGACCCTGAATAGCCAAAGAATCTTGAGAAAGAAGAACAAAACTGGAGGCATTATACTTCCTGATTTCAAGCTATATTACAAAGCTATAGAAATCAAAACAGCATGGTACTGTCATAAAAATAGTCATATAGACCAACAGAACAGCATAGAGAACCGAGAAACAAACCCATGCATATATGGTCAACTAATCTTTGACAATGGTACCAAGAACACACAATGAGGAAAGGATAGCTTCTTCAATAAATGGTGCTGGGAAAATGAGATCTCCACATGCAAAAAGATAAAATTGGACACTTATCTTATACTGCAACAAAAATAAACTCAAAATGGATTAAGGACTTAAATGTAAGACCTAAAACTATAGTCCTAGAAGAAAACATAAGGGGAAATCTTCATGACATTGGTCTTGGCAATAATTTCTTAGATACGACACCGGAAGTACAAGAAAAAAAAATATAAAAATGGGATCGCATCAAACTAAAAAGCTCTGCACAGCAGAAGAAGTAATCAAAAGAGTAAAAAGTCAACCTACAGAGTGGGAGAAAATATTTGCAAAATATACATCTGGTAAGTTAATATCCAAAACATAGAAGGAACTCATACAATTCAATAGCAAAACAAGTAACAAATAACACAATTTTAAAATGGGCAAAACACTTGAATAGACATTTCTCCAAAGAAGACATACAAATGGCCAATGAAAAGGTGTGCAGAATCCATAACCATCAGGGAAATTCAAATCAAAACCACAGTGAGATATTGCCCCATACCTGTTAGAATGGCTATTAGCAGAAAAATGAAAGTGCTGGCGAGGACGTGGAGAAAAAGGAATCCTCGCACATTGTTGGTGGGAATGTAAGCTGGTATAGCCACTACAGAAAACATAATGGAGGTTTCTCGAAAAAGTAAAAATGGAACTACTATATGATCCAGCAATCCCACTTCAGCATATATATCCTAAGGAAGTGAAATCAGTATCTTGAAGAGATATCTACACTGCCATGTTTATTTAGCAATACTTACAAGAACCAAGATATGGAAACAACCTAAGTGTCTGTGATAACAAATTTGAACCTGGAAGACATTATGCTAAATGAAATAAGCCAGACACAGCAAGACAAATACTGTTATGATCTCACTTATACATGGAATCTAAAAAAATCAAACTCACAGAAGCAGAAGGTAGAATGGTGGTTGCCAGGGGATAGTGGAGAAATGTTGGTCAAAAGACAAACTTTCCATTATAAGATGAAGAAATTCTGGGGATCTAATGTAAAGTGTGGTGACTATAGTTAATAATACTGTGTTGTATACTTGGAATTTGTTAAGAACCTAGATCTTAAGTATTCCCACTGCACACACAAAAAATTGGTTACTATGTGAGGTGATGGCTGTGTCAATTAGCTTGATTGTGGTAATTATTTTGTAATGTATACATATATCAAATCATCACATTGTACACTTCATATATATATAATTTTTATTTGACCATTATGCCTTAATAAAGCTGAAAAAATAAAAATAAAACTTATAGAAGGAAATACAGGAGACTGTTTTTGTGACCCTGGGGAGAGTAGGGATTTGTTGAAATCACATACACACACACACACACACACACACACACACACACACACACACACACACACCATAAAATAAAACATTGAAAAATTCAACTACCTTAATGTTGATTATTTTTGGTCCTCAAAATAGCCGTGATAAAGAAAGTGAAAAAATGAGATATAAATTAAAAAATATCTTTACTAGTATCCAAAATATATAAGGAACTACAAAATCAATGATATAAACAAAAATAAATAACATTTTTTTAATGAGCACAAACCAAAGAGATACTGCACAAAAGAGAGTGAGCATGGCCAATAATCATGAAATCCACTGAACCTCATTAATAATCATGAATATGCAAATTAAGCTCGAGATGCGATAGCATTTTATCCCCACAATATGAGCAAAAATTAAAAAGTCTGACAATCCCAATCATGGGTTAAAATCTGATGCAAGAGGAACTAGTACAATACTAATGGAAGTGTTTATATGGAAAACAATATGGCATTGTTTCATAAAACTAAACACGCTCACAGAGCATGACCTAGCAATTCAATTCTTAAGCCTACACCCTAGAAAAACTCTTGACTGTGTTAACCTAGAGACATGTATAAGAGGGTTCATAAACAAGAAAAAAATTATAAACAACTCAAATTTCCATCAACAGTAAAATGGATAAATTGTGAAATATTCACACAACAAAATATTATTAGCATGGTAGAAATGTATGACTGCAGCTAAATCATCAGCAGATATGCATCCTACAAACATAATGTTGAGGTTTTTCTTTAATGAGTGGTATAATGACTACATAGGTAGTATAATGTCATTTTTTATGAAGCTCAAAACAAAAATATATATTGTTTAGAGATTATACATATATGATCATGCTACTGTAAAAAAAGAAAGAACAAAGGAATATTAAAAACAAAATTTAGGGGCACTTGGGTGCTCAGTCCGTTAAGCGTCTGCCTTCAGGTCAGGGCATAATCCCAGAGTCCTGGGATCGAGTCCCACATCAGGCTCCCTACTCAGTGGGGAGCCTGCTTCTCTGTCTCCTGCTCCCCCTGCTTGTGCTCACCCTTGCTCGCTTGCGCACACTCTCTCTCTGTCAAATAAATAAATAAAATCTTAAAAAAAAATTTAGAATAGTAATGTAGGGAAATGATAGGGGAAGGGCATTGGGGAAGAACTCGTAGGTAACATCAAAACTAAAGGATATTGGTCATCTTCTAGTTTTTAAATTGGGTAGTAGGTTTAGAGGTATTCATTATTCATTTTATTATCATTATTCCTAACTTACAAATAAGTTACCTATATTTTTGAAATGCAATACATAAATTAAAATTTTAAAGTGTATGTGTATAATATGTATATATACATATATATAAATTCAAATCATACCACTCTTCTACTTGAAACCTTTCAATGGCTCCCCATTTTGGTCTACATAGCCCTGAATTATCTAGCTAGCTATCCTCCTGCACTTCCAGCTTTATTTCATTTCCCCTCCCTTTTTACTACACACTAGCCATCCTGGCTTTCTTTTTTGTCTTCAAAGAGGCAAGCTCTTTCCTGCCTCAAAGCCTTTGTGCTTACTAGTCCCTCTGCATGGAAGACCCTTCCCAACCATCCACCCACATCACTTTTTGGTTTCAACTTATTTTTTCTTAAAGAGGTCTTACCTAACAAGTCCCCTTCATCTTCTGTCTTGGATTTATAAGTCCTTTGTTATTTTGAACTTATATATTTATTCAATAATTCCTTTAACATTTGCCTGCTCCACTAGATGCTAAGTTCCATGAAGAGAGCAACCACAGTAATTTTTATTCATCACTGTGTTCACCAGCATGTGAACATTCTGTCTAGAGTAGGCATTCAAAAAATATTTGTTGGATAAAATAAATGAACAGAAAATGAATGATTATGAATAAATAGCATGAATATTCATTTGCAAGATGAGAGAAATAATCATGAAGCTGGGGTGTGTGTGTGTGTGTGTGTGTGTGTGTGTGTGTGTGTGAGTGCATGCGTGCACACTCAAATTTATGTTGCATCACGGAAGTGACTACTAAAAGGTGAATTTAAGGTATAAGGAAAATGATTACAGAAGATCTGAGATGTGAGAAGATAGAGTGGGCATATGTTAAACATGAGATCAATCTAAACACACATTATATAAAATAACAATAATGATGATGATTAAATTAATAGTCAAAAAAAGAGGATGAAACAGAAATACAAAATACTGGTAAACAGTGGCATAAAAGTTTACATATACAAATAAAAGGGGGAAATATGGGCATGATTGTATCAACTTGGCAAATCATTAACCTTTTTGAGCTTTAGTTTGTTTATCTATAAACACTCAATAAATGTTGAAAAAAACTTAACCTGTAAAGTGGGAGACCTTTCCTTTCCAGGTTGAATGTTCTATGCCTTCTTAAATGAAACTGAATAGTTAGAAATGCTTATCTCTCAGACAGTCAGCCTCAAGATTTTCAAATCATTTTTATAACAAAAATTATTTTCCAATACTCTTCTCTCAAAGTGTATATAAAAGCATGGAAAAGACCCCGTAACGGGGAAAAAAATGTAGAGAAATATTAGCATGGCTAAGGCATCACATCTTTCAAAATTAAAATCTGTTCAGATTTTAAAAGCATTTTTTTCCATCTTTAAGGAATCACCAAATTTTTCCTTTAATGAAGAGTGGTAATCCTGGATGTTAGCAACTACTGCATTGCCACTTGCAAACAATCATTTCTCTCCCATTTTATTTTCTATGGCCGGACACTAAGCAAGCGTATCCCCAAGATGGAAGCCTCAGAAATACTTAATGAGCTTACACGCCCTATTCTGAGTCAAGCGTACTTACTACTACCAAGCCATGGCCTTCTTTCATAATTACCATCCCTTCTGACCAATCTGTCAGGAGCACCACTATTTACTCCCAAAGCAGCCCTGGCTTCAGCAGAAGGACACAACTTTTTGTTTTGCATATTTTACTTTCTTTCTCTGTGGTTAAAGACTATTATACTATTATTGTGTCTGACAAATATAACCCAGCAGGTATCATGACACCACTTCTGGAGAGGAACATTTTTGAAGGATTTATGTCATAAGAAAACACACTAACAAATATAGCTGAACAGATGGATCCTGATCACAGATTCAGAAAGGTTGAACACAGCAAGTAGTGAAGATTGATACCTACCTACAAAGCAGCAATCTGGGCTAAGAGAACAGCAGGCTGCCACAGATATTTGGCATATTTATTGAAGCATTAAAAGAGTTTCGCAGTCCTCCTAATTATTATACCTACCTCTGGTTACATAGAGCTAGTCTATAGTGAGTTTTCCACTGATTTATTTAACTCTTAAATACCATAAACTTCTAAGCAATACCTATGTTCATGCAGAGGCAATAAATTTTCCGCCATGCTATTAAACATTGTTTGCACTTTCAAAATGTCAGTGATATTTGCAGTTCTAAACACTGTGTTTTATGCCATTTTAAAGGTGCGGTTGTTAGAGCCAAAAATATTCATGTTGTAAAAACCTCTCTCATATAAATGGCTCAGGGTCAAAAGACATGAAAAATCTCTGTTTCATCTTAAGTCTGTTCAAATGTGTTTTCTAAAAGAATGTCAGAAAGAAAATAAATCCTGGAAGATTTGGCTGCTTTGCAAAATGAAAGGAAGCTTTAGATTCATCTGAATTCCCATTTACAGTTTGGAAGTGTTTCTCGACTAACAAGTTTCAACACATCACTAAAATCACTCCATTCACTCTATTTAGCTAAACACTGAAGATAACATTGTGGTTTTCATTAATGGCAATAGGAAAATGTCCTCTTGCTGGAAACTGGAGATGCCATTTTGTGTATGCTAAGACATGCCCCCACTTACTAAATTTGTGCCTTCCACTTAAATCTCACAACCTTTGAAGAAATCGTGAAAATCAAAGCTGTTCAGCCAGTCCAAAGCTGCAAGGTGGTGACCAGAAGCCCCACTGCCCAAACTCATGCATTCAAGACATGCCAAGTCACTGGAACCTAGCCTCTTGTTAATGTTTACTGCATTTCACTAACCAAAATAATTAAAAACAATTATCCATTCATTCAATATTTTTTGAGCAGCTACTCAGTGCCAAACGTAACATTAGAGAGAGCTATGAAGAAGAGGAGCCAGACCCCAGCACCCACAAAGCTCACAGTCTACTGGTTAAGGCAAACATTAAACAAAAATGTTAAGTGGGATTTGTGCTAAGAAACAAATCAAGATCATTTTGAGAGTATATTATAGAGAAGCCTTGCCTGGCCTGAGGGGTCAGAGAAGGCCTCCTCAAGGCAGTAGCATTTAAATGGAGAGCTCATGGAAGAAAAGGAATCAGCCACATTTAGAGAAGCCACTGGCCTTGGTTCCAATAAATTTGCAAGCTACTCTCGTCCTAGAGGATAAAGATCCCCCCTTGTAGCTGTTCCAGTTACTAAACTGCAGGCTGATTTAGAAAAGAAGGTAACAAATTCTTCTATCTCCTGGATAAGATACAATGGCTCGCCAAATAATGACTTGTATCTTTAACTAACAAGTCCTTTTCTTTTCCCATGTGACCTATCTTATTTCTGCTGTGATAAATGGAGCTGAATTTAACCCAGGAAGAAGGTGACATATTGGCCCAGGGAAACAAAGGAGCCAAAATGTCTGGCCTATAAGTTCAAAAACCAGGGGTTCAAGTGTAATGCAGCAAGATGCAGACACACTCTGGGACAATCCATTCTCTTCAACCCTTCACCCTCACCTGAAAAACCCTTTGAGAAGTATCGCAGTGTGACAGAATACCAAGGAAGTCATGCTTATGGGTGACACAGGCAAAAAGAGAGTTTAAGAACACTCCTGCAGTTTCTGCATCTCCAAAATTTCCATAGGTGCCCAGTGGGGGCATAGAAGTTGTCAGAGAGAGCCAGTGGGTATGACTATTGTCTCGGGGTCATGATGTAAGAACAGGTAAAAATAGAGTAGCAAGGACAGCTCCACCCACCCCACCACCCAAGACCATTCTCTGGAAACAGGAGAAGATGTAGTTGCCTAATAGTTATGTGCCACTGTGAGAATTGACATTAGCAGTTTAAACCATGGAAACAACTGCATAAGGGATATGCAGAATCCAACCAGATGTCATTACAGTATAAGAATCGTGGCTCAGAAGGGAACATACAAAAAGAATCCTGAATTCCCTCAGGCAGTAGGCATTCATTCAAGGAAGTCAGCTATGAACTTGGGTGAGGGGGTAGTTTGAAGACTATTCTTCTATTGACTATTGACTATTTCATGTATTCAAATTAGGTAGTGATGATGGAAGACTGATTTCAAGGTGTAACCTGAATTTATAAGAACAACCCCAGCTGAAGGATGTGGATCTAGAATTCCCAGTGGCCATAGTGATTTAGAAAGGAGCCCAGTTTACACAACTGCACACAATAGAATCTTTGTGGAATATTCTTGCTCCTGGTATTGCATCCCACTCCCACATCTCTGACTCGTAAGTGATCTCAGTTCACTTGGCAAGCACAGCCTCCCTGACCTGAGGTGATGCACTACCCTCCTTAGGACTAAGTCTCTTTAAAATCTTAGGGAGGTTTGTAATAAAATACAGAAATAATAAAGTGAACCACATCCATAATATTAATACCAATATGTGAAGTTCAGAATAATGTGTGTGCACTTGATATTTAATGTGCTATGTGGAAGAGAATGTGGCATATTTTAGAATGACGGTTTAAGCAGAGAACAGATTCCAGTTTTAAAATTTCATTGATTTGTGATTTTTATTAAAGTATGGAAGTTATGCTCATATTTATATTTTAAAGTACTAGAATGATTAAAAGAACTTGATATTCTTTATATTTACAAGTTTAACTTATTAAATATATAAAAGTTGTTTAAGCAGTTAGTAAGATTTTGCATTTGGGGATCATAAATTCACCTGGTCAGGTGGAATGCCTGGGTGGCTCAGTCAGTTAAGTGTCTGCCTTCTGGTCAGTGCATGATCCCAGAGTCCTGGGATCAAGCCTGGCATCGGGCTCCCTGCTCAGGGGACAGCCTGCTTCTTCCTCTACCTCTCACCCCCCTCGTACTCTCTCTGTCTCTTTTTCTCTCCCTCTCTCTTCCGCTCGCTCACATAAATAAATAAAATCTTTTTAAAAAAATTAATGAATTCACCTGGTCAGGTATTTGAAGTGCTTAAAAAGAAAATCAGATATATTAGACTTAAATATGCATTTTGAAATGTTGAAGAGAATTGAGGTACCTAAGTTCACAAACTATTATTCACTTAATTAAGCAGAATTTAGCCTGAGTTGATCTAACATTAATCGAAGTCTTCTTGCAAGTGATTGAAAAAATATGCTAGATTTATGGAATTGACTAATATTTTTAAATTGAATTTAAAGGCCAGGAGAAAATTACTTTTTAATTTGTAATTTTAATAAATTGATATAAAACCAAGTAACTGCAAAAATAGTGTTTCCCACACACAAAAGGCCCCCTTCAACAGTAAAAAATTCAGTGATGGAACCTAGTCATTCTCCCACAGACTATCTCAGTCATGATCTCAGGGAGCACTGTGTATTTCCTGTATCAAGAACCAGACTAGTAGTGGTAGAAACTGAAGGCTGGCCACTCAAGATGCCATTCATCTCCATTTCCCTTGCTTGTCTCCCATGACAGAAGTGGAAACCCAGAAAGTCACTTTCCCTGCCTTCTTCACAGCAAGTGGTAGCCTGTGACTCATTTCTAAGAGCAAGTTTTTGAGGACCTTCTGCTCTCCTGATAAAAGAGGTATATACAAGTTGCATCTACTGATTAATGATGGTTCTCCCCTCCTTTTTTCTGCCTTGGAAAGCTTATATGATGTCAGGATGTGCAGTGGCCATTTTGTGACCGTGAGGTAAGAAGCACAAAATTGAAAAGCCAACATGCAAAGAATGGCAGAGCAGAAAGATAGCAAAAGCCTGGATCACTGAACTGTCAGAACAACTTTGAGGCCACTTGCAGCTGGATTTTCTTATCACTAAATAATAAATAGCCTTGGGTTTTAAGGCACTGTTAGTTGATTTTCTGTTACTTTCAGGCAGAAGCCTTCCTAATGGTACCAGAGATCAACTGGAGTAGGAGGATTTCATAGGATCAAGACAAAAGAGGTTCAAGACAAGAGCCTTTTTGAGACTCCCTTCTCAAAAACGCCATGGAACAGCTGCATAAAGCCAAGTCCCCACAAACATCACCATGCACAGAAGCTTAAAAGAAACTGAAAGGAAATAGAGGCAAGAGAGAAAAAGTGAGATGTTTTAAATCTGAATGTGGCTGAATTATTAACTTGTATTAACTGTGACATCACAAATTTGGACTGAGTTACCTGGCAGCAATTAGATTAGGGTTATTATTGCTATTGTTATGGTTGTGGTTGTTGTTGCTGCTATTTCCTACTACTATAAGATCGATGAGGCATTGGAGAAAGAAAATGAATTCACTAACAGAAAAATGAAGTAAGCTATGTTTTTGCATATTTAAGCCTGTGGCTATGAAATTCATACATCTATATCTCTTCTCTAGCTGCTCAGATCTTAGGGGGGCGACCTGGCATCAAACAGGAGAGATGAATTGGCAAATGAAAATGCTTACGAGGGGCGCCTGGGTGGCTCAGTCATTAAACGTCTGCCTTCGGCTCAGGTCAGGATCCCAGGGTCCTGGGATCGAGCCCGGCATCGGGCTCCCTGCTGTATGGGGAGCCTGCTTCTCCCTCTCCCACTCCCCCTGCTTGTGTTCCCTCTCTCACTGTGTCTCTCTCTGTCAAATAAATAAATAAATAAATAAATAAATAAATAAATAAATAAGCTTACAAAAGATATCTACCCTATTACGTTAAATTAAAACATAAATTGAGTCCTTACTATACGTCTGGCTCTGCTCAAGTTTGCTTTTGCTAATTTAAGTACCTTCTAATATTTAAAGTAAACAGTTGACTTTGCAAGCTTCAGTGATATGAACCACAAAAGATGCATCTGAACTAGAGGCTTCCCAATTCTATCAGAAGGCTGAAAGCTCTGAAAAGAAGTCAACCGCTGGTCCAAAAAGAAGATGAAAAACAGATGCTCTCCTTTCTCTCTTTTCCGTTATTGCAATTGTAAAGATTCTACCTCTTTTCATATTGATCTCACCTATGATTTCTTAAATGCCTGAGAAGAAGATTAAATGTTGAAATATTGTCTTTTTTCATGATCCAGCTGAACCCAGTGAACTTTTCTGCCTGTGTTCTGTGATACACACTTGGAATATAAGAAAGCACTATGGGTGGAAAAGTTATTTCAGATGTTGTAGGAGTAGGAAGCATGAGAAGCCAACTCAACCAAATCTGATTTACTAAAAGGGAGAAGAAGATCGAAGCCCACAAATTCTAGCCCAATGAGGCCTTATTGTTTTTAAATTTGACTAAAAGAAAATTATCTGACTTAATCATCCTCATCAATATCATCATCTATTGATTTTGCTTTGGCTTTATAAGCAAATTGCACACTGTTGTTTATCTAAGCATTTCCAAAACTATAGAGTAAGCAAAATGGAATATAAACCATTTCACATTTGGATTCAGTTCATTCATTAACTTTGATAAGAGTATATTGTATTTTGGTTTCTGCCAGGAATTCATTCAAGAGCAGGTCAATAAATAGAGCAGACAGAGCAATGAATGGCTGCATATTGCTGTAAAAATAAAGAAATGGCTACTTCCAGTTGTTGCCAAGCACTTTATATAGCCTGGTGTGGTCTAAGTCACATTTCAATCGTTAATTTAACCCTTATCTGTTGTCTCTTTACCAGACGTCACTTCTGGCCCATCTTTTGCAAGAGCTCACTCCACTCCATCATCCATGCTTCCTACTTATTCCTCCATCAACAGATGCTGTATTTTCTCTTCTGTAGGAATGGAGGTTGCCTGGCCTTCCACTGCACAGCCTGCACCAAACTAATTTTCAGTCAATACACATCAACAACTCCTCAAGGTGACTGTCAGTATCTGTAAGCCCTCAGCAGAGAGATGTGCCCTCAGGGGAAAAAAGTCTTTTTAATAAACAGCATCTTTCAACCCCCTTATAATAATTTGCCCTACATCATGTTTATCTTTCAAATCACTCTTTAGCATTTTTAAAGTACATATAAAATATATGGCAAAACCTTTTACTCTATCCTAGGAAATAAAAGGGGTAATGTGGTAGGGGAGCCTGCTGACATTAAATACATGCTTAGTATATAGATGGAAATATACAGATATAGATGTATTTTACATAATATATATATCTAGATACATATATACAGATAGAAAAAATAACTAGCATACACATCTACTGTACTTCATATCCCAAAAACATCTTTCAAGTGTATTATTCATTCATTTACTCAAAGTATGTATTGATAACCTACTATGTCAGGCACTGTTATTGATAAGTGAGATAAATAAGTAAACAACAAAACATTCAAAGATCCCTATCCCTGTAAAGCCCAGCAAAGGGAGACATATAGTTTTTTTTAATCATCATAAATTACTAAGTCTCAGTTTATACCTGCTACTGGTATACTTTAATAGCATTCACTTCCACTCTCAAAAATTCCCCAGTTGGTACAGAATTATATGGCCACTGTATAAACAAGTATGTATTATATTAAACAATGAATAGTGATGAAAAGAAAAAATAAAAAGTTGAGCGGAGTAAGGGGGGCTGAAATGTGAGAAAGGTGGTTGACATTTTGAATAGGATGGGCACAGTAGGCTCCATTAAGAAAGTGGCATTTCAGCAGAGACTTGAAGGAAAAATGAGCATTAGCCATGTAGCTCTCTGCTCAAATAGTGTTCCTGAAGGAGGCAAAAACAAGCAAAAACCTGAGTTGAGATTGTAGCTAGTGTGATTGAGGAATACCAAGTAAACCAGTGTGGCTGGAGCAGAGTAAATGAGAGCACTAGATGAGAAGAGGTCAGCATGGTAATATAGGTGGGCAAACCATGGAGGGATATGTAGGCCAATATTAGGACTTTGGCTTTCATTCCAAGTGAATTATTGAACCACTGGAGGATTTGGAACAGAACAGTGAGTCGCACTGTGATCAAACTTGCTTTTAGCAGGATCACTCTTGCTCCATTCAGAATGGAGTTGACAGGTGGAGTGGAACAGGAAGACCAGTTGGTCTGCCATTACAGTAATCCAAGAAAGAAATATTTGTGGTTGGACCAGAGTGGTAGCAGTGAAGATAGTGAGATATATAGTTGGATTCAGGGTATATTTTGAAGGTAGAGATATTTTAATTATATATTCACAATAACTCTGAGATACAAACAAGAAAGATATTATTATTCCCATTTTACAGATGAAGAAACTGGAACTCGGGTTGTAGCTTGCCTAAGTTTACACAACTAATTGAATGGAAGAAAGGGCATAGAAACTGAGTCTCCTATTAGTCTCAGACTTTGTGTATGTTACACAATGATTTCCAAACATACCACAGACTATACAATAAACATGGTTTTCCTCATAACGGGCCCCAAAGGTGTATTCTCCAGCACAAAAGGATGAAAATGCCTTCATCAGCATCAGCTTGGGGTTCTATCCAGAACACATGTTAAGGATTATATCCCCTCTCAGATGTGATAACTTTGAAATGATTAATGACTTGTGCATAAGAACCCTCTAAAGGAGCAGTATTATATAATGGGAAGAGGAAAAGAATAGATAGATTTTGTTTTAAATCCTACCTGGACATGTATAAGCTATAAATTTAGCACAAGTTACCCAGTATATGCCTCCTGAGATTGTTGAGAACATTAAATTTTAAAAAGTCTAAAAAACACACCAACCATGTTCTCATGGGCTGATCCAACTGCCTGGAATTCTCCTCCTACAGGTATTTATCTAACCATCTCTTATTTGCTCACGTGATACCTCCTCCAAGAGCCCTTCCCTGACCACCCAGCTTCATTTTCTTAAGAACACTTATTACTATAGGATATTAAATTAATATTGAGTTATGCATTTATAGTCTCTCTTACCAACTAGAAAGTAGTTCCATAAGGGCAGGGACTCTTTTTCATTATCATATCCCTAATACCTAGAACAGTGCCTTGTATGCAATGGGCCCCAGAATATTCGATGAAGAAATGAGTCTTGTGTCTCTTTCCTGCTCACTCCTTCAGTCATTGGGAGATATTGATCTCCTTTCAATGCTCTGGGCTCTTTCCGATTTCAAGGGCTTTGCATCTAGAGTTCTCTGCCTGGCACACTCTCTCTCCCACTCTGTGTCTATTGAACCTCTACTCATTCTTCCAATCTTGGCCAAATGGACATTTCCTTAGAGTGGACTTCCCTGATCCTGGACTAGGTCAGTTCTCCCTATTATAAGCTCTAAGAGCACAATGTACTTTTCCTTCACAGCACTTAACACAGTTCTTAATTATTTATTTCCTTGGGTGATTAATTATTTAAGATCTGTCCCCACCACTAGGGGATCTATGAGTTCATGGCTGTTTATATCTGGCACCTAACACATAGTAGACACTCAGTAAGTATATACAAAATGGATAAAGGAAGAAAGGCAAGCATGTGCATGAAACTCAGCAATCCTATAGAACATTTGCTTGTTTATTAAAAACCCAAAGGATTGGTTTTGGAGGAAAAAGGATCCATTTCAGGAAAATTATAAATGTGAGACTATAAATTGGGGCCATGCTTCCCCTTGCACAAGCAGGAAGGATTCACTGACAAGAAGGCAAAGGTGTTCCAGTCACATGAGTAAGTAGCTAATCCAAAGGTCATTTCAAAATATTGTCCAATGGGCACACAAGCTATTTCCCCTCAAATTGTTTTTTTCTGTTGATCCTATTTTCTTTCAAAATATCAACCAAGAGGACTTGCACTCTCTATGTAACTTCTTATAAACAAGTATGTGGTTCATTGACTCCAACTCTGAAAACTGTTCCAATTTCATTGTGAGGCTGCAGAGTGAATATAATGGTTAACTAAATAGCTATGCCTCCAGCACAAGAACAAACTTCATTAAGAACTGGAATCTTTTAGTCATGGGTCTTCAGTATAGTGCCTTCTACCCTTCAATAGGTGAGGATAAGAAGAACCACATAGTTCACTTGACATTTATATGTGCACTTGACATTTGTAAGTATACTTGACATTTAAGATTAAAATCTGGCCCTTGGCACTAAATTGACTTAAAAATGAGAGATACTGAGAGAGGGGAGCATTTTTCCAAAGTAAGGAGTGAGTCAACACAATCAAACTTTATAATCCAAATGCTTGCTTTCTTTAGAAGAAAAAGAACAGAAATCAGTGTTTGCTGGATTCCACTCTCCAAAGCCAAAAGTGATGGAGGCAACATATATCCATTTTGTCTTGGTTATGTAACTTGTCCTTTGTTAAAGAGTAGAAAATAAAACTATTGGATAATTCATTCCTATGTACATAAGTCAAGTTATACCAAGCCATCCTATCTCCTTCAAACATCTCAGACCCCCTAATCTATGACTCACCCACTCCCCAATTTTTCTCCTATGGCATCCTAGTACAGTGGAGAATATCAGGGGAGACAAAAGGAAGACATTAAGAAATCAGGATCATTGAAAATGTAGAGGAGACAATGATTTGGACAGCTGTTCCCATCCTGCAAGGTTGGATGACTGATCTACTTTATTACTCTGATTTTTACAGCTTATTAACAAATCAAGCTAGTCAATTGTGTTTATTTCTTGTCTCCTAGACTAGGGGTAAACAAACTACAACTTGCCCACAGGACAAATCTGGCCCTCCAGCTATTTTTGTCATGCCCATCCATTTATGCAGTGTCTATGGCTGCTTTTATGATACAATGGTAGAGCCAAATAGGTTTCCCTCACTATCCAAAAGTAGAGAAAAAAGAAAAAATCGAGCAGAGTAAGGGGAGACTGAAATGTGAAAAAGGTGGTTGCCATTTTAAATAGGATGGGTACAATGGACTCCATTAAGAAAGCAGCATTTGAACAGAGACTTGAAGGAAATGTGAGCATTAGCCATGTAGCTCTGAAAACTTTCATAAGCCAAAGTGGCATAAAGCAGAGCAAAGAAGCAATTACTATTAATTTACATGGAAACATTTGTGAGCGTTCCCAGACCCCCAAAAATAATCTCTGTTGGGCTTTTCTGATACTTGAGAAAGCACAGATGCTCACAGACCCAGTTTAAGCCCTGGCGCCTTGATGTTGAGATGCTGAGTGCGGTTCCTGGAGAAGGAGCTAGGTGGCGCCGTTCTCACTGCTCAGGGTGCGCAACTGCCCAACCGCTAGCTGGCGGCAAAACAAATACTCAGTGCTCTTTTTGCTTTTGGGCTTTTTTCATAAAAGCCAAAACCCTCTTCAAATTTCTTTCAGTTAGCGAAAACAGGTACTCATGTAGGTCTTTCCTAAAAGCTAAGTGGCTTAATGGGAACTTTCAAAAAGTGGGGGCTGTCTAGAGTTGCATGAGACCATCTCTCTGTCCCACAATGCCTAAAATACTCATTCTCTTGCTTTTTACAGAAAAAGTTTATTGACCCCTTGCCTTAGACTATGGTTACCTGACCACTGAAAAAAGAATCTGGACAGTTTAGGATATCAAATTGTGTTAATAAACGAAATACAGTAAAGTCTCTCTGTTGGTCACTTTCAACAACCAAACGCCTTTAACCTTTAAGCAATAAATTGTTTTTTTGCTTCAGATCATTATAAAATTTAACCAGATTGTCCTCATTCCACTCTAAAATGTATTACACATTAAACAGAAGATACTGAGCATAATTTAATAATGCAGTATAACTGTCCAGAATAAGCCTGGGCTCTGGAGTCCAACCAGAGATTTGACAGGATTTGTGCTAATTCCATTAAGAAATAGCCCAATGGGCATTTAGATAAGGACTTAGGAGTTCCAAGGCCTGTCAGATATTTCCCTTTTGTATTCCTCTATTTTGAACAGCTATATGTTCCCAAGAACTTGTCAGCCATCGGTCCTTTCTGCAAAAGGAAAACTTGAGGTCACATCCTCCATTTGGTGGCAATTTGCTCACCTAGCCTGCTGACCTTTCTCCGTATTCTCCATGCTCATCAGCACGGATTTAATCTAGATCAAATTTCCTAGCATCTAATAAAAGCCAATCAACATTAAAACCAGAAGTATTGCGCTTCTCTGAGCAATAGTAGGACAAAAACAGAAGTTGCAGGAGACGTTACAAAGAACTAAGTAGTGATTATGAACTAACAGCAGCAGGGTGCCTGGGGGGCTCAGTCGGTTAGGTGTCCAACTCTTACCTTTGGTTCAGGCCATGATCTCAGGGTTGTGAGATCGAGCCCCGCATTGTGTTCCATGCTGGGCATGGAGCCTGCTTGAGATTCTCTCTCTCCCTCTGCCCCTCCCTGCACTCACTCACTCGCTCTCTCTCTCAAAAAATAAAAGTTAATTAATTAACTAACAGCAGAATTTTACCAACTTGCTTAACTGTCTCCAGTAATGACTCTCTTTACAACAATGAAGCATCTAGAGTGTGGTGATTTACTATAGGAATTGGAAGGGTCGGGAGATAGAGTTTTGCCTCACTGAGCTTTTGCAAGTGATGATAAACGAGATTTTTCACTTTGCCACAAAAAAGGGATCCTTTACTCCTAGATCTACGGAAACAGTTTGAATTAATGGCCCTGGAACATTTGGAAAAGACTTTTTTTTCTTTCTTTTTTTAATTTAAATTCAATTTGTGAACATATAATACATCCTTAGTTTTTGTTGTATTTTCTTTTTTTATTATTATGTTCAGTTAGCCAACATATAGTACATCATTAGTTTTTGATGTAGTGTTCAACGATTCATTAGTTGTGTATAATACCCAGTGCTCATCACCACACATGCCCACCTTAATACCCATCACCCGGCTACCCCACCCCCCCACTCCCCCCTCCCTTCTGTAACCCTCAGGTTTGTTTCCTGGAGTCCAGAGTCTCTCATGGTTTGTCTCCCTCTCTGATTTCTTCCCAATCAGTTTTCCCCTCCCTTCCCCTGTGGTCCTCTGCGCTATTTCTTATGTTCCACATATGAGTGAAACCATACGATAGACTTTCTGATTTTTCTCTCCTGTTTTACTTCTGTTCTGAGCTTTGTTTAGGGAGAGGGGAATAGAGCAAGTTGTAAAGGTACATCTGTCTGCTGACTTGAGCATTTAGAAGGTATTTGGTTTCTCTGTCATCTATGCAAAACCAATAAAAATATAAGCTACTCCAGCAATTTCTGCGTTCTCCTGAAAAAAAAAAAAAACAAAACAGTGTTCTTCTGCAGAAAGATCTATCAGGCTCCATAGCTATTGAGATTATACTCTTTACCCACTCAACCATACCCGACCCAAAAATTCCCTGCCTCAGATGCTGGACTGGTAGCAATTCCTTTGGAACCTTTCACCAGGCTTCCCATAATCAAGAACACAGTTTTCCCCTCTTCTCTGCCACAAAATATCCAGAGTTATCTGAAGGAGGCAATCCTGTTTGAGTGTTAGAAGCCTACTAGAAACCATCCTGGCTTGGTCCTGAAGAAGACTTGGAACTGAAAACCTAACAACTGTGCTCCTGCACGTCACAGGGTGGGTGATTCCCTAGGGACCCTGGCTCCATCTCAGTTCTTATGGAACTAGCAGATATATTTACGCAGAAGCCATCATCACCATGTTTTCCAGAGGATGAGCCTAGAAAACGTTTTACTATACTTTCTCCCTGGTAGGGTATGTGCAATGGCTTTTTTTAGGCAAGTGGGCTCTGGAAAAGGAACTCCACTTTGCATCACTTCAGAGGGCACTATTGAAATTGCAATCTATGTGAGTGCTTTCCCCTTAGAACTCTGTTGTGCACAACTTACACAACCCCACCGTGGTAGGCAAAATAATGGTCCTAAAGATATCCATGAACTAATCCCTGGGAATGACAATATGTTAAGTTACCTGGCAAGGTAAAATTAGGTTGAAGATGGAAAGAAGGCCACTAATCTACTGACCTGGAGAAAGGAAATTAGCCTATGTGATGGGTAATTTTAAGTGTCAACATGGCTGGGCCACAATGCCTAGTTATTTGATCAAATGTTATTTTGGATTTTTCTGTAGAGGTGTTTTTGGGTGAGAAGAACATTTAAATCAGTGGACTTTCAGTAAGGCAGATTGCCCTCCAAAGTGTGGGCGGGCCTCATCCAATCAGCTGAAGGCCTTAATAGAACAAAAGACTGACCTCTTCTAAGCAAGAAGGAGTCCTCTAGCAGATGGCCTTTGGACTTGAACTGTAACATTGGTGCTTCCCTGGTCCCCAGCCTGTTGGCCCACCCTGCAGATTTTGGACTTGCTGGCCTCTATCTTTGCATCAGCCAATTCCTTAAATCAATCTCTCTCTCTCTCCACACACACACACACACACACACACACACACACACACACACACACACACACACTATGGGTTCTGTTTCTCTGGAGAACCCTGGTTAGTACACCTTGCTTTATCCGGTTGGACCTAAGGTAATCACAAGGGCCTTTTAAATGGAAAAGGGTGGCAGAAGAGAAGGTCCGAGTGATGGGATGTAAGAATCTAATCTGCGATTGCTGGCTTTAAAGATAGAGGAAGGGACATGAGCCAAGGATGTGGGCAGTCTCTAGAGGCTGGAAAAGGCAAGAAAATAGATTCTCCCTTAGAGTCTCCGGAAGAAACACAGCCCTACTGACCCGTTGATTTTAGCCAAAGGAGATCCACTTTGGACTTCCGATCTCCAGAACTGTAAGAGAACACGTCTGCATTGCTAAGCTGCTCATCTGTAGTAACTTGTTCAACAGCAACGGGGAACTCCTACGGCAAGGAAGTGGCCCTTTGCTGGAGTCTGACACCCCTGAGCTCTCACTCATCTCTACTACCCACCCCAGGCCTGCAATCCTTTATCTGAAATTCCAAAATCAAAAAAGCTCTGAAAAATATGTTTTGTAACTTATTTGGCAGCGATACCTGGCTTGATCTGGACTAATATGGAGCTACTTGTAGTCTTTATTTATATCGCTAGGCGTGACTATTCATATATTTCAATGCATAAATATTAGTGCATCTGATTATGTGGCGTTACCGCTAGAGTTACCTGCGGAAGATGTTATGTAATCTATGGGATACATACCATATATCTTTCTAAAATCCAGAGGTTTCTGAATTTTGAAACATGTCTGACCAGATAAGACTGCAGATCTGAGGATGATCTCAGCGTCCTCATCTGCATGTACTAAACATTCGGTAATTTTATTGAATTAGGCGCTCGTCAGCATTACCCCCTTCTCTTTTTGCCTCATTCCTGTTGCCTTCTGCTTATGTGTGCACCCACCTGCACCTAATATATTCTATGAATATTTGAATGCCTTCTCTGTACTAGGCCTTGCTCCCTCTCTTCTCTTCTTCAGTGCTTGTACTGAAATAAATCCCTCACAAACAACCATTAAACAACAACAACAACAACAACCTGGCCCAAATTGTCTGCAACAGATAATCTCTGAACCTGACAGACAAACGATGCTGAGGAACGTACTGGTCAAAGGATCAGAAGGATAAGTAGGAAGAAGAAACTTGTTTGCTGAGCAGAGGCAAGCAAAAATTGTTTATTAAAAACCCAATGCATACTATAGAGTTGAGAACAAAGAATCCCACAGATACGGTCCCTGGTCTCAGAAGCTTATAGATAAACCAGTCTACCCTAGAGCAGAGACATCACAATGACATTAGGATGTTATTGAGAAGACAAACTTTTACAAATATCAGTTGTCTCAAATCATTCAGCAAACATTTCTTAATCACCTATTAAGTGCCAGGACTTTCACATACATTACTTCACTGAACCCTCCTATCAGTGTGACGTACCTTCCTATGACAATATTTAATTGCTGAGAAACTGATACAGAGAGAGATGAAGTGTCTTGCTCAGGGTGATATAGTGGCAGAGTCAGGATTTGAAGACAATCCCTCCGTTCACATTTGCCTATGCTACACTGCTGCTTACTTTTTTAAAAACGCCTCTTGATTTCGATAAATTGGCTGAGGTAGTAGAAATGAGAAAACAAATATTTCCACAGCAGGGATCAGGGAAGAGTTCAAAACATTGTTGAATTCTTTGCTTCGCTAAGGGTTACAGATAGGATCCCTCGAATTTTTTAAAAAAGTGTTCGGGGCGCCTGGGTGGCTCAGTCGTTAAGCGTCTGCCTTCGGCTCAGGTCATGGTCCCAGGGTCCTGGGATCGAGCCCCGCATCGGGCTCCCTGCTCCGTGGGAAGCCTGCTTCTCCCTCTCCCACTCCCCCTGCTTGTGTTCCCTCTCTCGCTGTGTCTTTCTCAGTCAAATAAATAAGCAAAATCTTTAAAAAAATAAAAATAAAATAAAATAAAAAATAAAAAAGTGTTCGTCTTCCAATTCTTAGAAAGAAAAGCTTCACTATCCTTGGGCCAAAATGCATTGTTAGAAGACCTTCTTTTTAACCTTCCAACGACTGGAAAACAAGCAAAAGCTCCTTTCCTTTGAGGGTTTTTTTTCCTCCTCTCCTTACACATGCAGATCACATTCCTTTGAGACGCTCATCTTTTCCCATGATGCACTTGGCTGACAGAAAGACAAGCTTACCTCACAGAAATGCCAGTCGAGTTGACAAGCAAACTCCATCAGTATGCAATGTTTACACAGTACAGTTTAGCAACAGCAGTTCACACAGTCTGCTGTCTTGGATCAGAATTCTAATTAAGCCTTAAATCTTCTGAGTTCAGATTAATTCTTATCACCGAGGTCTTAGACTTTGTGTTGTAGAAATCTGAAGCTTTGTTTGTCTGCAAAGAAAACAGCTTGGCCTGAGCAGTTACGTATAAACATCCTGGAGCACTGTTTGTGGTGTGAATGCAATTTGCTTTCGTCCACCTCGATTCTTTTTCTCATTAATTACCACCTTCAGTGGTTGCTGAGGACCAGAGAACTGTACTTTTCTGGAGTTGCCTATCCTCCAACTAACACACGAAATAAGTGGGTTTGTGAGACAGACTTCCGGTTGTTGGCAGTAATGAGTACTCAGCATCAGGTTACAAGCATCTCTATACCACATAAAAAAAAAAAAAAGGACAGTATCGGTAAGCTTATAGCAAATAGTATCTTAATTCAAACAGTTTCTACTTATTAAAACTTCTGAAGTATACTTCAAAAGAGACAGCTGGAAAGCCAAATGCCAATTCCATCTCTTTGAGCTTTTATCTCTTCGACACATTTCACCATCTCTGTCACAAAGGCACAAATGATGCTTATGAAGCACCAGTTACTGTGGAGAAGCCCCACTGAAGTCAATGCTTTCCCCTCCCTTAGTTCAGACTACGTATCATCAACATTTTCACCTAAGATGCTTTATTGGAAATTAAAAAGAAGTGATTAGCGCTAATCCTTTTCCAGAATTAGAAAGTGGCAGAGAAATAACACATTTTAGAACTTCACTCTTTAAAAAAAACAATTTTGTTTCCATTGCTATTCCTGAACAATGTACTCTGATGGCAGTTCCAAAGGCGTGGGGGTGGGGAGAGCGATTATCCAGCTAACAAAAGGCTTGTGATTCTCTCTGAGACCAAAATGAAGGATTCCAAAGACTCGACCACGCGCAGGACTTAGCTCCTGGTATTGCCCAAGACACCCCACCCAGGATGTTCTACAGGGTCAACAGGACATTCTCCAATTTGAGATCCAATTGAGTGACATTGCCATCTGGTAGGAGCACCACTAAAAGGAGGCAGAAATTGCTAGCCTGGGTAAGAGACCGCATCAATCTGCAAACGGGTGGAGAAAGCGGGTTGTGCTCAAGTGTTATGCTGACAGTGTCAGAAAGAGAGGCGTAATTTCCTTTCTGCAAATATTGAGTTAAGAGAACATTTCAGAATCATTCCCATTTTGTTGGATATGGCCATGCATTTCACATCTCAGCAAAAATGAGCTTGGATTCCACAGACCTGAAGTATGGAGAGGACCATTCCAAAGTTACTTAAAAAGAGGGAGGTTTCAAGGATTCTGGACTTGGGGGCTAGTTGCACAACTCAGGGGAGGCATGGAGAGTGAAGAGAGAACAGCTTCCTGAACTAGGAGACAGATTATTGGTCGTGAACCATCACTGCCCCTCCCCGTGAGCCTGGCACAGGTCATGGCCCATAACAGGACCTCAATAAATATCTGATGGATTGAGGAGAAGATTTTTGATCAGGAAAGTAAAGTGATGAGAACTAACTTTAGGAAAATTCACTTGGTAGCACTGTGCAGGCTGACCTAGATCTGGAAGAAACTGGAGAAGGCGAGAACCACCAAGAGGCAGAATGATATATGAATGGAAATTATGAATTAAAAATAAAGCAACAGGTCGACCTAATTAGTAATCAGGAAAATACAAATTAAAATAACAATGAAATAATTTTCCCCTCTCAGATTTGCAATGAATAAGAAGTCTAGCAATATCAAGTGTTAGCAAGGATTTGAGAAAAGAGGTCTTCTGGAGAACAACTTGACAGTATCTCATAGGATTTAAAATGTACAAATCCTTTGACTCAGGAATTTTACCTAAAGAAATAGTATCACTTATTATTAAGAGTTTATTATCATTATAAGAGTAAGCAAGACATGAAGTGATCATCACAATGTGCTACTAGGGGAAAAAAAACAAGTTAACATACTAATGTATATAGCATGATCCCATTTCTATAAAAATAACCAAAACCAACCAAATATGTGTATATATGTATAGAAAAAGTCTGGAAGGATACACACCAAACTATTATTAACTGAAGCTATCTTTTTGTTTTGATTATTGAGTTGGAAGTATGCCTAAGACATACTGTTAAGTGAAAAAAGCATGTCATAGTGAAATATGTATAGTATGATCCTATGTAGGTATTTGTGTATATACATTTCAGTCAGTTTCTACTGTTACAACAAATACCATAGACTGGGTGGTTTAAATGATAGAAATTTATTTCTCACAGTTCTGGAGGCTGGAAAATCTGAGATCAAGGTGCTGGCAGCTTCAGTGTCTGGTCAGAGCCTCCTTCCTGATTTGTAGACAGCCACCTTCTTACTGTACCCTTACATGGCCAAGAGAGAACCTCTCTCGGGTCTTATAAGGGCATTAACCCCATTCACGAGGGCTCTACTGTCATGACCTAATTACCTCCCAAAGGCCCCAGCTCCAAATACCACCACATTGGAGACTAGGGCTTCAACATATGAATTTGGGGAGGGGGTCACTTTGCTGTGCTCATATATAAATTGAAAATGGCCTGGGAGCACTCATACCAATGATTCCAAGCAGACATCCGTGGTTACCTCTGAGCAAAAAAGTAGGATGTGTGTGGGGGTGGAGGGTACTATAAAGATAAGGTTGATGGAGCTGGTTGATGAAAGGACATTTTCATTGTTTATTATATATAATTTTCTATTAGTTCTATTTTTATAATAGCCATGTATAAATTTAGAAAATTTTGCTTGTTTTGAGAAAAATATATCAAAAAAAAACCAAAAAAACAAACCCAGGTTTGTATGGTGTTCATTCTGAACCCATCTATGGGCCACTTAGAAGCCACCCCAGAGCCAGTCAGCTGCAGATCACCACTTGAAATACAAGTTGGCTCACTCTCCCCAGGGCCAAGTCCACCCACTGAGGCAGTTAATCACAGCCTTCTGATACTCTCACATGTGGAAGCTCAAAAGGAAGATTCATCAGATGAACCTCCAGTGATAGGTGCTGCTCAGAATCCCCATCCCCACCACACACACACATACACAAACACACACACACGCACACACATATACACACACATATACACACACACACACTCACTGCAACAGTTATCTCGGTCCTTGGGAAGTTTTGTACAAAATCACTGTGGCATAAGACTTTGGTGCCCTAGTCTGCTAATGCTCTGGATGACTAGTTAAACTGCAAATCGATCTGCTCTCATCCTAGGCAATGTCTCACTACAGTACACACTGTAGATCAAATGGCACATTGCTTACACATCTAGCTAAAGCATAAGGTAGGGTTTCCTTCAAGCAACTGTAATTTATACCTCTTCTTCTTAAATAAAGAGCCCCTGTGTTTCCTATAGGCACACAATTCTTCCAAACTGGGCATACTTCTTTTGGAGCTGTCCATATCTGGGGCACTGGGTGTCTCCTGGGGATAACTGTAAGTCAGCGTCTGTACTGAGTGAAGACGGCTTTAGCACCACCGTTGGCTCCAGTTGTTTTATGATGTGTCACATTGTCAGACAATACAGTTCTGGGGAATTGGTATAAGCAAAGTGAAACTTAGACTTAATAGAGACTTTTTTTAAAGGACACCTAGGAGGCTTCCATTAGGATTCTTCGTGAAGTTTTGTTTTAGCTGTTTTTTAAATTATTTGAAGGCAGAAAATGAAACCACTAATCCTCATTCTATCGTATGACATTCATTCATTCATTTATTTCACTTCATTCATTCATTCAACTAATATTTTCTGAGTGCCATTTATTTAACAGACATTTACTGCAACCTACTATGTTCCAGAAACTGTGCCAGGCACTGAAATGCAGCATTCTCTGTGGATGACAGTCCTGGTGACAAATGCTGGCATGGAAGAAAAAGAATCATCTCTGCCTTCGCTGCTGTCAGAGATATTGACACTCAATTAACTTGGTTCAAGTAGCTCTTCTTTTTTTTAAGATCTGATTTATTGATTTATTTATTTGAGAGAGAGAGAATGCACGTGTGAGCGGGGCAGAAGGAGAAGGAGAGAGAGAATCTCAAGCAGACTCCATGCTCAGTATGGAGCCCAACATGGAACTCGATCTCACAACCCTGAGATCGTGACCTGGGCCAAAACCAAGAGTCGGATGCTTAACTGACTGAGCCACCCAGGCACCCCCCCCCCAATTAGCTGTTCTTAGCTTCTCCACCATCTATTCATTCATCAACACATGTATATATTGAGTTCCAGGCATTGTATTAGGCATTAGAGATGCAACTATGAGTAAAATGAAACAAAGCCCCAGCCTGGAGTGTTCTCTGTTCATCACATAATCACACACGTAGCACAAAATTACAACAATGACACATACAGCAAGCTATCCATTGTGCCCCTCATTCCTGCCCCCCACCCTCATAAAATCCAACTAAAGCAGCTTCACTTTAATCTGTTTTATGTATTGGACTTTCAGGTGAGATTTATTTAGGGCAAAAATGAGGTTTGAGTTTTAAAGTTGGAAAATTAACTTTGTGTTATTACATTAGCTATGAATTTTTTTCTACTGACTCTTCACAACTATATGTCTCAAATCTGGGAAGATGGGCTTTCTCAAAAATTATTTCTTAATCTCATGGACAGGTTCTTATTTCCCTAGGATTTTACATTCCCTCATTTCATAATCATTTCCTCTGAGATTTTTATCTATCTTTACAGCCCAAATGAATTCTTATCAGCGCACAAAAATCAAGCAATAAGGAATTAATCTTGCTGACTCACCTACTTCCTATATAAGGAGCTTTGTCTCTAATGCAAACTCAATTCATCCTTGATGAGTATAACCTGTTAAATTGATTTAAGAGCAGACACTAAACTCCCATGACTACCCCCACTAGGTACAAACCTGTTTGATGTGTTGAACAAAAATGTCCTTACCTTCTACTTAGCAGGCCTTGTTTGATAGTGTCCAACTATGATATTGTACTTTTTCCCACCCCTGCACAAATAACAATGATCATTCCTTACACTAGAATGATATAACACGATCTATAAAGGACTTCAAATGCACCACCTTATTTGATCCTTCAACACCTCAGGAACTTACAAATAGTATTTGGAAATGGCACAACACAACGAGTCAGCCACATTTGTCAATGCTTTATTTTTGAGTTTGAGGAATGCCTGTTTTCCAGGGATATTATCCATGCTTATAAAGTTCTGGGCTTACTAACAAACCAAAAAAAAAAAAAAAAAAAAGAGGAAGAAGCATTTATATACTTTCTGTTGTATGAAATTCCAATTATGCCCTTACTTCCAATTTCCCATTTATAGGATGTTAAGTTATGGGATTATGCTGATTACAGGCAAACCTTAAAGATATCGAAGCTGATTAGTTAAACATTGTGTTTTGGTCAAACATGCTACCATAGCTAACCAAACTACATCCAGATCTTCATTATGCAAATAGGATATTGATGTATTTCTATGCTTCTCCTAATTATTTGAATGTTTCTGAGCAGATGGTACAGCCTGAATCCCACTAAAAGAAACTGGAGTAGGTTGAATGGTAACCTCCCAAAAGATATGTACATATACATCCAAATACTTGGAACCTGTGAATGTTGCCTTATTTGGAAAAAAAAAAAAAAGAGTCTTTGCAGATGTAAAGATCTTGAGATGAGACCATCCTGCATTATCCAGATTGGCCCCCCACGCAATGACACGTTTCCTAAGAAGAAAACACAAGGGGACACAAACCTACGGAGGAGAAGGTAAGAATGTGAAGACAGAGACAGAGATTGAAGAGATGCTGCCATAGCCAAGGAAGACCTGGAGCCACCAGAAGCTGGAAAAGTAAAGGAAGAAACTCCTCTAGGGCCTCCAGAGGGAGTGTGGCCCTGCAGATACCTTGATTTCAGACTTCTAACCCTCAGAGCCGTGAGAGAATAAATTTCTGTTATTTTAAGCCACCCACTTTGTGGTCATGTGTTAAAATCACTGGAAACAAATACACCAACCAAGTGAAAAGTTCAAGTACTTGTAGCCATTCCTCACATTAAAGTCTGGACATTGACTCTGTTCTTATTCAGTCAGATTCCTCGTATGACTAACCAGTTTTTATCACCATTGAGCAAGGGTAAACTTTTAGCCTTTCTAAAATTGTAATTCTACTTCAGAAGACTTTGAAAAATTAATATTTTTAAATTCAAGCAAAAAAAAAGAGCTGAATTTTCTACTATGAAATCACCACAAAGAAATTACTTATTTCAAAGTCCTCGATTAAACCTTGTATTTGGGGGGCGCCTGTGTGGCTCAGTTGGTTAAGCGTCCGACTCTTGATTTCGGCTCAGGTCAGGATCTCAGGATTGTGAGATGGAGCCCTGTATCCAGCTCCACGATGGACATGGAGCCTGCTTGAGATTCTCTCTCTCCCTCTCTCTTTGCTCCTCCCCCACTCCCTCTCCTAAAAAAAAAAAAAAGTTTAAACTTTGTTATTTTGGTTTATTGTTGTAGAAAATGTACAATGCTGTGTCTATAAACGTCTAAAGAGAAACTTCGAAAATCACTGCAATTAATTTTAGTGCAATATGATTTTTGCTTGCTTCTGAAATATTCTCTATTTTTATTGCTCTAATTCAGTTAGCTAGAATGTTGTATATTTAGAAACATTATGGGGGGGGATGGGTGTTTCAATAGACCACTAAGCTATTCAATGGTATGCTTCTGCTCTAGCTGGGCTTCACATGTGTCATTATTTACTGTATTCACTGTACATTAGGGAAAATAACAGTGGAAAAATAAAAATCGGTTTTACTTAGCATTGCTAGCCTAAATTTAAAAAAACAAATAGCCAAATCTATCAGAGTTTACTAAATATTAAGCCTTTTATCATATTTGTGCCATAAAACACTTACTCCAAACAAAAACTCTTTTCATATAGCTTCTAATTATAATCCATATAATAGAAAACAGTTCTCATTATGGAAAGAATATGAATGTAAATTTGATCTGCATGAAAAAGGTCACAGTGTTATTTTACTTCAAAAGTTACACAAAACGTGTGACTATTTTTACTTTGAAAAGATGTAGCGGATTTCTTTGAACTCTTGTTAATTACTTCAATCCTTCTTAGTTTTGACAGCCTGGAGTTGTAGAAAAGGCCATTGTCTCTGATGTTAGAAGACTTGGCCATTATCCCTGCCCTGAAGGTGTGAATGTAGCCTCTCGAAACCGCTGATTGTTAATCTGAAAACACGAAGGTAATAGCATCCACGCCACCTACCTCAGAGTCGTTACCAACATCTCTACTGAAATTTCACTTATCTTTGGGTAAGACCATCACACCTCCCTGTAAAGTGGTTCCTATAGCTGTGCAATGGAATCTCCTGGGAGGCTGGGACCACTCCCAGAGATCCCAAATTGACTGGTTTAGGGTTCGGTGTCTATACTAAAACATTTTTAAAGTCCCCCTAGATGATTTTAATGTATAGCCAGAGTTTAGAACCACTGCTGTAAAGACTTTTTTCAATCTACCCCTGCAGAATTCGTCCGTATCTCGCTGATACTCTTAACTTAATCAAACTCTATTTAAGTGGCTTGCTCAAACTACTGAAATGCTTCCTTCCCCCTGTAAAACATACTAACTAGTGACCTCAGGAAATTCACAGATGATCGATTACTCCCTGAAAATGCCAACAGCTAAAGTTTATGTAAGGTACTGCTCCAAGAATTCTACAAGTACTAACTCATACAATCCTCACAATAACACCAATATCATCCCCCGTTTAATTGATGAGAACACTGGGCCCTGAGAATTTAAGTAAATGGCTCACAGTCAGCATGCAATCCCCTGAGCTGTGATTTGAACCAGGGTAGTCACTAGGTAACACTGCAGCCCAGTGGAAAGACTGCTCACTTTTGCTCCCACCAAGTGGGTTATATGCCTAAGGAAAATCGGTATGGTTTGTTCCCAAACCTGCTTATGCCTGTTGTGTTATAATTCCATAATTTAGTTAACTGTTATGTCAATACCACCCCCCCAAAACCAGATGAGTGCAAAAACAAAGAGTTGCTATGTCTATGAAAACTGAGATGATTGTTTTAGAGGGAAACTCACTAAAAAATCGCTATCAAATTTAAGTGCGGGGGAGGCAACTACAAATTATTTGTGAAAAATCATTAAAATCTAAGATTCTGTGCGCTGATTGCTTTCCAAATATTTTTTATTTAATTTTGTGTTCCAGTTCAGAGAAGCTGACACTGTAAACCATAAGTAAAACATTATGGATATAGTTAAGCAACAAAGAGGAGGGAAACTTCACTCAGCAGATCCATAACCAAAGAAAAGGCCTTAGACCTGTATCAAAATATAAGCAAGTATATACATGTATGTTTTTAAATTAAAATAGAATATTTCAGGCATGTATATATAATTTTTTATAATTATCCAATTTAATCAATTTTTAAATTGACCAACCACTAATACCCATCACGTTGGCTAAAAGTCTAAAGAAATAGAATACTCTTTATTGTTTGGTATGCTGACTATCTATTTACAAGTGTGTTTCCCTCACCTTATTATGAGCACCTTGAGGACAGGGACACCATCTGATTCATCAGTTCATGTTCAGGCCTAAAACAGTGCCTGGCACAGAATAGAAATTCAATTAATATAAAATTAAAGGAGATCATGTTTGTGAGAGTACTTTGAAGCTATAAAGGGCTGTGGGACTGTGGGCTGTGAATGAGCACACACATCAGTGTGTTATGGTTTCTCAAGGTAGACACTCAGGAATACATCCACTCCCAGGGTTAATCAGAAATGTCAGTAGAGGGACACCTGGATGGCTCAGTTGGTTAAGCGTCTGCTTTCAGCTCAGGTCATGATCCCAGGGTCCTGGGATCAAGTCCCACATCGGGCTCCCTGCTCAGCAGGAAGTCTGCTTCTCCCTCTCCCACTCCCCCTGCTTGTGTTCCCTCTCTCGCTGTCTCTCTCGCTCTCTCTGTCAAATAAATAAATCTAAAATCTTTAAAAAAAAAAAAAAAGAAATGTCAGTAGAACCTGTTGGCTCAAAGAGTGGGTTCTAGAGTCAGACCTAGTTTTGAATCCTGGCTTCCCAACTTTCTAGCTGGGCGACCATGGAAGATGGTAGATGCTTAGCACTAAGACTATCAGTCAGAGTGACTTCAGGTATGTTATTCTAAGAAAACCAAAAGAGTTACAGCCCCAGTCTTTCCTATCTGAAATTAAAATCTCCACAGAAATAGCATCATAATGAACATTCCCACTTAATAATCTGGCATTTCTTTAACATTTTTACAGTCAGTATATTTTTACATCAATATGACTGGCAGTTTGGTTTTGTCTTGGGCCCACCACCTTGTGAGCTAGGTAGTGCGGATGTTATTAGATTCTACTATGTCAGTAAATCCCCCTGGTTGCTGAGCAATGAAAGGGCTTGCCTGGGATCACACAACAGGCCAGCAGTGGCACTGAACTAGGATCCTGGGTTCCTGACAATCAATCTAGGGCTCTCTCCTTAAATGTCAATTTAAGTGAAGGTGGATTGACTGGTGAGCCAAGCTAGGAGAGCAATCAGTGAGGGAAATATAGGTTATTATAGTGATGTGATCTATTTCGTATGCATTGGCTCATGGATTCTGAGGATCATCTAGATATGATAGGAACTGATCAAGCACCAACTACGTACCAGGCACTGTGCTGAGCAGTTTGCGTTTATTGTCTCATTGAAGTTTTCTGTTGCTCAGACCAAAAAACATGAAGTCTCCTCAACTCCACTCTTTCTCTCTGACCCCACACCTCGTCTGTCAGAAAATCCTGCCATGCTGCTATCAAAATCTACCCAAGGTAGGCCCCCTTTTAACCCCCTTCAATACTATTTCTCATCATCTCTCACTCAATTATGGCAATCATTTCCCCCACTAGCCTCCCTCCTTTCACCTTTTTCCTACCTCAATTTATTCTCAACACAGCAGCCCTAGTGATCCTTTGAAAACCTGGATTACACTATGCCACCACTCTGCTCAAACCCCTGCTATGGCTCCCAGTTTCACTCAGAGTAAAAGCCAAAGTCTTGACAGCAGCCTATGAGGCCTGCATGATCTTCCAAACTACCCTCCATATGGTTCCCTTCCTCCTCCTGGTCTTGGCCCTTGCTGTGCTTTCTCCTTGGAATGCTCTTTTCCAAGAATCTGCAAGGCCTTTCCCCTCACCTTCAGATTTCTGCTCAAATACTATATAATCAGAGAAGCCTTCCCTGACCACTCTAGTTAAAATGACTTTCTTCTCCCTACCCCAGTAGTCCCTAACCTTTCATGCTTTTCTTTCTACAACACTTATTCCATATGATATACTAAAATTTTCTCTTACACATTTTATTTATCTTGTGTGTTCCCTTACAAGAATGTAGGCCCATGAGGGGCCTTCAGCACCTAGAACAGTGCCAGATGCAGAATAGGTTCTCAAGAAGTATTTGTTGATTAATACAAAAAAGAGTCATGTACCGTAATTATTCTCCTTTTCCAGAAAAGAAAATGTAGGGCCACAGAGTTTAAGTGATTGGGTTAGGGTCACTCATCCAGTAAGAGAGGAGTCAGGAGTTGAGTGCAGGCCTACCTCTGTAAAGATAGAATTCTGCATATGTGTGCCTCTCTCTCATTTTTCTTTCTCCCTCTATCTTTTGTATGATAAGTTGAATCTTTTAAGAAAAACTTCTTTCATGAGACTCATCAGCTCAGAATGCACTAAAATTTGTATTTCGAAATGATTCATTAAAAATTTATTCCAGTGTTGTCACAGCCTAAAAAATACTCTTAACATCTCTAGTAACAGATGCATCAGCAGAAAGATCCTTCTCAAAATTAAAAATCATCGAAACTTACTTGCAATCTTGCATTTGCCAAGAACAACTGATGATTCTTTCAATTATATTGATTGAAAATAAACTTGTTTAGGAGCGCCTGGGTGGCTTAGTAGGTTCAGCAGCCAACTCTGGATTCCAGCTCAGGTCATGATCTCAGGGCCCTAGGATTGAGCCCCATGTTGAACTCTGCGCTCAGTGGGGATTCTGCTTGAGATTCTCTCTCTCCCTCTGCCCCTTCCCCCACTTGTGCATGCAAGTGCTCTCTCTCTCTCTCTCTAAAATAAATAAATCTTTAAAAAAAAGAAAAGAAACTTGTTATAAGTATAAATTTGGATTATATAATTAATAAGTTTGCAGAAACATGAACCAGAAGTCTTGTGATATGCTGATAAGTATTATCATTATCATTTATTGTATTTATCAAATTATGACCCCAAAATATTATTTGCATTTTCAAAGGTTATATTCTTACTCATATATCACTATTACTCCTAATATATTTCATAAGTAATCAATTATTTTTAAAGAGAAAAGCTTTATATTTTTGTTCCTTTAATGTTACTTTTTCCTGCCTTTTGAACAAGGGGCTCTGTATTTTCCTTTTGTACTGGTTCTTTTTTTTTAAAGATTTTATTTATTTATTTATTTGAGGGAGAGAATGAGAGAGAGAGAGAGAGAGCATGAGAGGAGGAGGGTCAGAGGGAGAAGCAGACTCCCTGCCGAGCAGGAAGCCCGATGCGGGACTCGATCCCGGGACTCCAGGATCATGACCTGAGCCGAAGGCAGTCGCTTAACCAACTGAGCCACCCAGGCGCCCCCTGTACTGGTTCTTTTTGAAAAGAAATACATGGAGATAATACCCTAAGAAGATATTTCCCCTTCTAAGTTTGATATGTAGCCTGCCATGCTTTAGGACCGTACCATCCCCCCACCTCCTACCTGACTCTGCTGCCATATATACACAGCTAATAAAGTGAACTTGCCCTTGTCTTATATATCATTTAATTAGGGCCCAGCATTAGCCAGGGACTAATCACCTGATTAATGTTGAAATCTCTAAATTGATAGTAAACATATTCTCCATCGTATATAATACATGGGTTTTAATAGAGGCCTCCACTGGTAAGTCTCAAAGAACTTAGTCATCTAGATCTCTAGTTCCTAGCACAGGGCCTAACACAGAGCTGACACTTGATAAATGCTGAACTAAATGTATAATAGGAGACTTTGGGGCTCCTTAGCGGTCTGTTAGTGGTACTATTCTTAGTCAAGGGTACTTTTCTTGGTGCTCCTTTGCTCAGATGATAATAGGTAAATCAAAGTAAAATAACTTATTATTGTCTATGAGGGCGGGACTGCCTGTCTCATTTCCCATTATCCCTTCACCCTAAAACAGTACCTGGCACTCAGTTAATACTTGGTACATGATAAATGAGTAAATTGAGTGCATGGAGATCACTGATCTACTCTGGTCCCAAAGTATAATTGAGTCCAACCTGGGCTTTCCTCTGTTACTGGAGCCTAGTGGAAGAGATAACTTGCACTCCTACCCAAGAACACTGTATCACAAATTAGGGATGGCCTTCCTTTTTAAACAAAGCACCAAGATGTCCCTGAATTCCAAAGCAAGAGGTCCCAGAGAGTTCACAGAATAAAAGTGTTGACTCTACTGTCAGCCCCTAATGCCTTCCTTCTTCTATTTCCCAACAAGACTCGCTTATTAAAATGCCAGTCTACATTTAGACAAGAATCCATTTTGAAGAGTGGAGCAGAGTGACATTAACCAAGAGTTTTACTACATGCCATGGAAATATAAAAATTAAATTGACATAAAATACAAATACAAAATACAAATGGGGATAAACAATGTTTCCGGGACACCTGGATGGCTCAGTCAGTTAAGCATCTGCCTTTAGTTCAGGTCATGATCCCAGGGTTCCTGGGATCGAGCCCCACTTCAGTCTCCCTGCTCACCTCTCTGGCTCTCTCTCTTTCAAATAAATAAATAAAACATTTTAAAAAAAACAATATTTCCAGAGTACAGATTTTCAATTCTAAGAATGTCAGTAAATGAATCAGTTTGACTTTCTCAAATTATCTGACAAAAATTTACCTTCCTAATCTATGCAATGAGCCTCTTTCCCTCCCAGCACCATGCCTATCTCTCAGCTTTCCTGCATCATATTGTCCCTCAACCTGAGATCCACACCCCAACTTCCACCACTAAAGACTTGCCAAATCCTCAGGTACTTCCCAGTCCTTTCTAGAGCTTGACATAAGCTGGATTATTGACTTGGGTGCAAAACAGGACTACTTTACAAATCTTTGCTGGATTGGGTGTTTGCCCTAGTTTTAAACTCCATTCTGTCACTCAGAAACAATTTTACTAAAGAACGTTAGCTTTTTGCAAAATTCTATAATAGCACTTTAAACCTATAGCACTTGAAGTACAAACAGGTTAGCACATATACACAAGTGGTGGAGGTGTCAGAATTAAAATGATTCAGATCAAGGTACACAATGAGTACTAAAGTATGATGAAATAAGTCCATGTTATGAATCACTTCTGATACCTATAGAGATAGATGTGTGTCTGTAATATGCCATGGTTCATACTTCATTGCATCTTCCATAGAACCCTGCACCTAGCATATGTTTTCCAACAATGGAGTGCTCCATAAAAGTCTAATAAGGATTGACTGGTTGCTGGTCCTTCAACAGAGGAAAAAAATCACTTTCTAGAGAGGTTTGTATTTAAGATCCAAATCAGATAGCTAGATTATTTTTCTTCAAAAGTGGCAATTATTTACCATATTGTAAATAAATATAGAATGCAATGTCATCAAGGAAATATTTCTGGATGTAGGGGTATGAAGTCAAAAGGAATACATTGAAAGAATATCCAAGGGAGGAGCTAAGATAACAGTGTGGTAAGAGGACCCTAGGCTTGCCTCATCCCTTGGACACAGTTAGATAACTATCAAAGCATTCTGAATACCCAAGAAATCAACCTGGGGACTGACAGAAAAAACTGCACAACTAGAGGGAGAGAAGAGGCCACATCGAGGAAGGTAGGAAGTACAGACACATGGTTTGAGAGAGAAATGGATTGAGTGTGTTGGCTGTGGAGGGGAGGGAGCCCCAGTCTCAGAGAAAGGCAACAAAGAGAGGAGCACATGGGGAATCACAAAGGGATCATACTTCCCCAAAGCCACTGGTGGGGAAAATAAGAGGGGCTGAATTTTGTGAGTTCTTGCAACCAGCAGGGCTTGAAGACTGGAGTTTGACTTTTTTTAATATTTTTTTAAGATTTTATTTATTTGTTGGAGAGAGAGAGCACAAGTGGGGGGAGTGGCAGGCGGAGGAAGAAGCAGACTCCCCGCTGAGCAGGGAGCCCAATGTGGGACTCAATTCCAGGACCCTGGGATTGTGACCTGAGCCAAAAGCAGATGCTTAACTGACTGAGCCACCCAGGCACCCCAAGACTGAAGTTTTAAAGGTTGGGAGGCTTGGCTGGAATAGAACCTTAAGAGTGCTGCCCTATCCCTGGAGAGAAGGCAGGCAAGCAACCTGGGGGGTAGATGGCCCAATCTGAGGAACACTTAAGGTTCACAAGGAAGAGATTGTTTGCTCTTCTTGGAGCACATCTGTGAAAAGTGGCGTTCACAGAGATCCTTCTCTGGGGACAAAAAGCCAGCGGGTGCCATTCCCCTCCCCCACCGCTCAGCACAGGCACAGATCCACCTGCTGAAGGTGGCTTGCCCAGACACTGCCTGCCTTGCTTGTTTGCTACAGGTCCCACCCCACTGTGCTCTGGCACAACTGCCCTTCTCAGTCAAACCTGCATCTGTCCAGTGTGGCAAGACCCTCCCCTAGAAGACCAGTGCAGGCCCCACACCACGTCCCTAAATTTTGGAGTTTTAGAAGTCAGCAAGCTTGGCTGTGCCCAAAGTGCACTGTGCGGCTCCAGGCAAGCAAGCGACCTGGAGACAAAATGAAAATGGTGATCTGAAAAACGCCAGGGATGTATGGGGGAGATAATTCCCTCTTCTTGGAGGGATTGCCTGAAAGCAGCAAGCACAGAGGCTCCTCTCCCAAGACAAAGGACCTGGCTGGCACCATTTCCCTCCCAACCCTTCAGCATAAACACAGAATCAGCTTCAGTAAACAGCACAGTGCCAACACTGGCTGCCTAGCCTGTTTACACCAAGTCCCACCCCATGTGCTCTACTGATACTGCCCTTCTGGGGCAAGTGTGCCCAAGTCCCAGCACACTGGACCCCTTCCCAGAAGACCAGCAGAAACCCCACATACACCACATCTCCCAACCAGAGAATTCTGCAAGGATTCAGTTCTAGTGGAAGTAGCATCAGGTCTCATTTAACAAGCAGACCAGAGCATGCCTAGTTAGAACTTGCCACACTCTGGCCAAGGTCCAAACATTTCCCAAGGCAGGCAAGGGGAGCCTCTGCAGACCACTGACCTGAAGGATAGAGCAGCCAAAACACAGCAGCAGAGTGCATACAGCACACACCAGACACGCTTCCTGAAGTGCCAGGCCCTGGACACTATATGACCTCTTCTTCATAAAGCCACTACTCTCAAGATCAGGGACCATAGCAGGCTTTTCTAACACAAAGAAGAAGACACTTAGACAAAATGCCAAGACAGCGGAATTCATCACAAATGAAACAATGAGAAAAGGTCATGGCCAGATAGCTAATCAAAACAGATATGAGTAATATGCCCGATAGAGAATTTAAAGCAACAGTCATTAAGGATACTCGCTGGGCTTGAGAAAGGAATGGAAGACTTCAGAGAGGTCCTTATCACAGAGATAAAAGAGTTAAAAAACAGAAATGAAAAATGCAATAGCTGAGATATGAAATAGACTGGATATAATGAATACAAGGATGGAAGAAACAGAAGGGTGAATAAGTGATATAGAAGCTAGAATAATGGAAAATAATGAAGCTGAAAAGAAGAGGGAAAGAAAAACATCAGACCGTGAATGTAGAATTAGGAAGCTCAGTGACTTCATAAAGCGTAATAGCATTCATATCATAGGAGTCCCAGAAGAAGAAGAGAGAGAAAAGGGGGCAGAAAATTTATTTGAGGAAATTATAGCTGAAAACTTCCCTATCTGGAAAAGGAAACAGACATCCAAATCCAGGAGGTATGGAGGACTCTCATCAAATTCAACAAAAGCAGGTCAACACCAAGATATATTGTAATTAAATTTAAAATATAGTTATAAAGAAAAAAAATCCTAAAAGGAGCAAGACAAAAGAAGTCCCTAACTTACAAAGAAAGACCCATAAGGCTAGCTGAAGATCAATCCACAGAAACTTGGCAACAAAGAAGAAAGTGGCATAATATATTTAACGTACTGAATGGGAAAAATCTGCAGCCAAAAAAAAAAAAAGGCTGCAGCAAGTTATCATTCAGATTAGAAGGAGGGATAAAGAGTTTCTCAAACAAAAACTAAGGGAGTTCATAACCACTAAATCAGCCCTGCAAGAAATATTAAAGGGGACTCTTTGAGTGGAAAGGAAAGAACAAAAGTGACAAAGACTAGAAAGGAACAGAGAAAATCTCCAGAAACAATGACAAAACAAGTAATAAAATGGCACCAAATTTATATCTATCAATAATTACTCTGAATGTAAAAGGACTAAACACTCCAATCAAAAGATAGAGGGTGTCAGAAAAGATAAAAAACAAGACCCATCTATATGCTGCCTACAAGACTCATTTTAGACCTAAAGACAACTGAAGACTAAAAGTGAGGGGATGGAGAACCATCTCTCATGCTAATGGAAGTCAAAAGAAAGCCAGAGTAGCAATACTTACATCAGAAAAACCACATTTTAAACCAAAGACTGTAACAGGGGATGAAGAAAGGCACTCTATCACAATAAAAGGGACTATCTGACAAGAATATCTAACAATTGTAAGTATTTCTATACCAAACACAGGAGCACCCAAACATATAAAACAATTAATAACAAACATAAAGGAACTCATTGATAATAATACAATAATAGTGGGGGACTCGCCACTTACATCAATGGACAGATCATCTAAGCAGAAAATCAACAAGGAAACAATGGCTTTGAATGACACACTGGACCAGATGGACTTAACAGATATATTCAGAACATTTCATCCTAAAGCAGCAGAATACATATTCTTTTCCAGTGCACATGGGACATTCTCCAGAATAGATCACATACTGGGTCACAAAAAGATTGAGATCATACCATGCATAATTTCAGACCACAACACTATGAAACTTGAAGTCAACCACAAGAAAAAATTTGGAAAGACCACACATACATAGAGGTTAAACAACATGCTACTAAAGAATGAACCAGAAAATCAAAGAAGAAATTTAAAAAATACATGGAAACAAATGATAATGAAAATACAATAGTCCAAAACCTTTGGGATGCAGCAAAAGCAGTCCTAAGAGGGAAGTAAATAACAATACAGGTCTACTTCAAGAAGCAAGAAAAATCTCAAATATGCAACCTCACCTTACACCTAAAGGAGCTAGAAAAAGAACAATAAATGAAGCCTAAATCCAGCTGAAGGGAATAATAAAGATTAGAGCAGAAACAAATGATATAGAAACAAACAAACAAGCAAAAAAAAAAAAAACAACAACAACAATAGAACAGATCAATGAAACCAGGAGCTGGTTCTTCACAGAATTAATAAAATTGATAAACCACTAGCCAGTCTTATCAAAAAGAAAGAGAAAGGACCCAAATAAATAAAATCATGAATGAGAAAGGAGAAATACCAACCAATACCACAGAAATACAATTACAAGAGAATATTATGAAAAATTATATGCCAACAAATTGGACAACCTAGGAGAAATGGGTAAATTCCTAGAAACATATAAACTACCAAAGCTGAAACAAGAAGAAATAGAAAACTTGAACAGACCAATTAAGCAACAAAGAAATTGAATCAGTAATAAAAAATCTCCCAACAAACAAAAGTCCAGGACCAGATGGCTTCCCAGGGGAATTTTACCAAACATTTAAAGAAGAGTTAATACCTATTCTTCTCAGACTATTCCAAAAAATAGAAATGGAAGTAAAACTTCCAGATTCATTCTATGAGGCCCTCATCACCCTAATACCAAAACCAAAGACTCCACTAAAAAGAGAACTACAAGCCCATATCCCTGATGAACATGGTTGCAAAAATTCTCAATAAATACTAGTAAATCGAATCCAACAGTATGTTAAAAGAATCATTCACCAGAATCAAGTGGGATATATTCCTGGGCTGCAAGGTGGTTCAATATTCACAAACCAATCAATGTGATACACCACATTAATAAAAGAAAGGATAAGAACCATATGATCCCCTCAATAGATGCAGAAAAAACATTTCACAAAGTACAACATCCATTCATGATAAAAACCCTCAAGAAGGTAGGGCTAGAGGGAATATACCTCAATATAATAAAGGCCCTATACAAAAAACCCACAGCTAATATCATCCTCAATGGGGAAAAACTGAGAGCTTTTCCTCTACAGTCAGGAACAAGACAGGGATGTCCACTCTCACCATTGTTATTTAACATAGTACTGGAAATCCTTGGCTCAGCAATCAGACAACAAAAAGAAATAAAAAGCATCCAGTCATCAAGGAACAAGTCACACTTTCACTATTTACAGACAACATGGCATGATACTCTACATAGAGAACCCAAAAGACTCCACCAAAAAATTGCTAGAACTCATATACAATGTTCAGTAAATTTGCAGGATACAAAATCAATGTACAGAAATCTGTTACATTTTTATACACCAATAATGAAGCAGTGGAAAGAGAAATCAAGGAATCAAACCTGTTTATAACCACACCAAAAACCATAAGATACCAGGGATAAACCAAGCACAGAGGTAAAGGAGCTGTTCTCTGAAAACTGTAAAACACTGATGAAAGAAATTGAAGATAACATAAAGAAATTGAAAAACATTCTATGCTCAAGATTTGGAAGAACAACTGTTGTTAAAATGTCTATACTGCCCAAAGAAAACTACACATTTAATGCAATCCCTATCAAAATACCACCAGCATTTTTCACAGAGCTAGAAGAAACAATCTTAAAATTTGTATGGAACCATAAAAGACCTGGAATAGCCAAAGCAATCTTGAAAAAGAAAAGCAAAGCTGGAGGCATCACAAGTCTGGACTTCAAGTCATATTACAAAGCTGTAGTGATCAAGACAGTATGGTACTGGCACAAAAACAGACACATAGATCAATGGAACAGAATAGAAAACCCAGAAATGAACTGACAACTATATGGTCAACTAATCTTTGACAAAGCAGGAAAGAATATTCAATGGGAAAAAGATAGTCTTTTCAACAAATGGTGTTGGGAAAACTAGACAGCAACATGCAAAAGAATGAAACTGAACCACTTTATTACTCCATACACAAAAATAAACTCAAAATGACCTAAATGTGAGACAGGAAACCATCAAAATCCTAGAGGAGAACACAGGCAGCAAACTCTTTGACATGGGCTGTAGCAACTTCTTACTAGATATGTCTCCTGAGGCAAGGGAAACAAAGCAAAAATGAACTATTGGGACTTCACCAAGATAAAAAGCTTCTGCACAGCAAAAGAAACAATCAACAAAACTAAAAGGCAACCTATGGAATGGGAGAAGATATTTGCAAATGACATATATGATAAAGGGTTAGTATCCAAAATATATAAAGAACTTATACAACTCAAAACCCCCAAAACAAATAATCCAGGTAAAAAATGGGCAGAAGACATGAATAGACATTTTTTCCAAAGAAGACATCCTGATGGCTAATAGACACATGAAAAGATGCTCAATATCACTCATTATCAGGGAAATACAAATGAAAACTACACTGAGATATCACCTCACACCAGTGAGAATGGCCAAAATTAACAACACAGGAAACATGTGTTGAAAGGATGCAGAGAAAGGGGAACCTCTTGCACTTTTGGTGGGAATGAATACTGGGGCATGCATTCTAGAAAACAGTATGGATGGTCCTCAAGAAGTTAAAAGTAGAACTACCCTGCAATCCAGCAATTGCACTACTGGGTATTTATCCAAAAATACTGATTCGAGGGGATCCATGCACCCCAATGTTTATAGTAGCATTATCAACAATAGCCAAATTATGGAAAGAGCCCAAATGTCCATTGACTGACGAGTGGATAAAGAAGTTGTGGTATATATATATATGGAATGGAATATTACTCAGCCATAAAAAGAATGAAATCTTGCCATTTGCAATGATGTGGATGGAGCTACAGAGTATTATGCTAAGCAAAATAAGTCAGTCAGAAAAAGGCAAATACCATATGATTTCATTCATATATGGAATTTAGGGAAAAAACAGGGGTGCCTGTGTGGCTCAGTCAGTTGGGCACCTGACTTGGTTTCAGATCAGGTCATGATCTCAGGTCCTGGGATCAGGGCTCAAGTAGGGCTCCATGCTCGGTGGGGAGTCTGCTTGAGGATTTTCTCTCTCTCTCCCTCTGCCCCTATCCCCACTCCCATTCTCTCTCTCTCAAATAAATGGATACATCTTTAAAAAAAAAAAGAAAAAGAAAAAATGTATAAGTCGTTGCCATTAAAAGATAAGAAAAAGGATCTTTTTTTTAAAAAGAAACAAAACAAATGAACATAGGGGGAAAAGAGGCAAACCAAGAAACAGACTCTTAAGTAGAAAAAACTGATAGTTACTGCAGGGGAGGTCGGTGGGGAGATGGATTAAATAGGTGATAGGTATTAAGGAGGGCACTTGTTGTGATGAGCACCGGGTTTTGTATGTAAATGATGAATCACTAAATTCTACACCTGAAACTAATATTGCACTGTATATCAACTAGCTGGAATTTAAGCAAAAACTTCGAAGGGGAAAAAATAATAGAACTAGGGAAAGAATACCCTAAGAAGATATTCCCCTGTCCAAGTTTAATAAATGACCATTTTAACAAAAGCTTATGAAATGAAATTGCTGTATGAATGAAACATTTTATGTCAAGTTCCAGCCAGTAGCCAATAACATTTTCAATGCAATGTTAATAATTTGAAATATATTGAAATAATTTTATAAATTAATATCTGTAGCTTTGGAAAGCTCAACCCCATAATCATTCTCCTCTGGAAACACTCTATTCCATCTTATTTTTATAAGCACTTTATATGGAAATATGATACGTTGTTTCTGTTAAGCAAACTACTTTAGGAGGCAATAAATGGATTTATTAAATAATTAGCATGCAGATAGAGGAAAGCTATGTGCCTTGCAGAAGATCTAAAATTGTTATTGGGAGCAAAGGGATATTCATATTTTTAAACTATATCAGAAATTGCAGATGCCAAGCACATTCACAATAACGGTCAATTCAGTCATGGATTAGATATGGACACGGTGCTAGCATTTTAGTGTGAGAATAATTTTGTTAATAGAAATGTGAGCAAACCTATGAGGATCTAGAAAGGCCAGATAAGGCATAAAATATATCCTGGCTGCAGCAGGGTGACAGAGTCATTCTAGGAGGAGGGTATATAACGTATATTATTCAAAACTTAAGAGAGGACTTAGCAATACACAGAAGACGCTTACTAATAGAAATAGGATGATAATACACACATTTTTTAAATGCCCAGAGGGTAGCAAGTGTGATATTGGACATATAAAAAGTCCAAGTGTTTCTCTCTCAGCACTACAAAAGAAATATCAGAATGTCCCCAAAGATAGGTAAAGCATAAGCCAGTGAGTTTTGTTTTAATAAAAGATGTAGTTGGCAGAGACAATGGAAATTAATGACCAAATAAGTAAGTGACATTTGTGCCTCTGCTATAACCACAGGCAAACTCCATCTCTCTGTCAAAGAAAAACAAATAAATAAATAAACAAAAAGAAAACCCTAAAGATTTAGGATGACAAACAAATTATTCTTTGTTTATATTCTCCTTCAGAACAGGCATGAGGGAGGAACATGAAAATATGACAAAAAGGTGAAGTTTTAGAGATTAAGAAAATAATTACCTCAAAGTGCTTTTGTGGCTAGTAAATAACCAATGAAAAATAGTTATGATTTGTAATACAGTCTTGTGATTTCCAATATGTTTTCAGATTCCTGTTCTGATTTAGGAAGGTGCTTTCACATATCTATTAGTTCCTTTACTACTCAAAATGTTAATGATTCCCATGGAAAACAGAGATTCCAAAAAAATAAGTGACTTGCCTCTGGTCAGGCAAGCCAGTGAGTGGGTAGATCTGGGGGGTCAAACTCAAATTTTTTCATGTTCCTATGACCCATTTAATTAATTTTTTGCCTTCATTCTAAATAGTATAAATCTTTTTTTTTTAATCACAAGAACAGTCACCCAATAACACTGATGAAATTCTGACTTGAAAATCCAGCATCATCTCAGCCAATACAACAAACAGAAACTAGTTGACTTATAAGGCAATGTATAGCTCTTAATGTTTCTTCCCTGAGGATTCAGAGTTGCTGGCAGTAGAAACCAATGCAAATAAAAAATGCCTCTAAGAAAAGAAGATGCTTGACTTTATTGAGCATATGCCATGTTAAACTGAACTGCAACTTCAGTGATAACAACTGCTAACCGGATCACTCCTTTAAGTAATTTAAATGCATCTAATTCTTCAACTTAAAATTTGCTATTGTGTGATTTTCCAGTTTCCACATTCCATGTTCAACTTAGTATGAAATATTTGCTATATACAAATAGGAAGAGAGGTAAATTATTATTTTAAGGCTTTTTGGTATGCTGTTAAAGTTTGGAAATATGCTGATTAGCATAAAAAAACAATTCCCCTAGTAGCTGAAGGAAGTATCAGGTATATAGAAACATATTTCCCAGCCCTGCTGAGAACGAGAGCCAGTAAAACTTTGGGATTTCCCACAGGTTGGCCTTGGCATTCAGAAATAGCCTGGGAACAAGCAAATGACAAGTAGGCTGAAAGGATAATTCTTTCTCTTCCTTTACTGAAAGACAGGAAGCTGAACTTCTCTAAGTTTGCTCATGACTTAACAAATTAAATGTTTATAACAATAAATCTGAATCATTGGCCTCTACTCTTCCTCCTTAATACTCATACAAAACAACTCCATAAAAGACAGCACAGAGAAATGAGATGCAAACATAGGCATAGCTTTATCAGATCTTCTGGGGAAAGTAAAACAAACAAAAGGAACAAAAGGTAGAAAGCAAGGCTGAATGATGGCTTGTGGTATAAGCTATAAAAGTACGACAATCCAAAATCCTTGTGCCATATCCTGAAGGGTCATTCATATGTTTCCTTGTCCTCAAGGTGAAGGTCCTGGCTTCTGTCTCCCATGTAAGCCAATTGGGTTTTACTCACCTTCCAGGTTTCTAACTGTGCCTCTAACCCCAGGTGACCCTATTCCAAAAGTGTGCCTGTGGCCAAAAAGGCTAAGTGATACAGTGAAGGGAACTCATCACGAGAAAAGCAATCAAAAGCACAAGTTACCAGCTATTTAAACAAATTACTGTGGTGAAACAGAGCCTAGAGAAAATTGGTAGACACAAGTTCTATCCTTGAACCACTTAGAAATAAGCTGGAGGAGGTAACAGATTTGAAACAATAAAGGGGGAAAATCAAAAAGACTCTTGTCACAATTCAACCTCAAAGAAGAAAAAGATCAGGGCATACCGGATTTGTCCAGAAAGTCCACACGAGAACACAGGTATTGAATTGCACCTTAAAGACTGGGTAGGATTTAACTGGGAAGAGAATGACAGTATCCATGGCTTGAGCATTTATTCTGTGCCAAGCATTAGGCTAGGTCCTTTTCTTTTCTTTTCTTTTTCACGTAGGCTGCTCGTTTATTAGCACTGGTGATGCAACATAAGGGTTTCCAGTGAAGACGCTGGGCTGTGTGGATCTGGCAGAGCAAGGTGAGGCCCAGACGGGTGAGTGGTGGGCTCCTCTATTTCTTCCACTCATCCTTGTCGTAGTCCCACTTGGCTGAGAAGCCCTGAATCGGGCTGACCTTCATGTCGAGCATCCTCTTGGTCTGCTTGGCCACCCAATCGTCTTCAAAGGTGTGCAGGATGGGGCCGTACACATAGTGCTTCTCCCAAATCAGAATGAGAGCAGTGAAGCCGATGAAGAACATGGCGGTGCCCACAACCGTCTTCCATTCATTCGTGCTCCTGTTCATTTCAGCAAAGCTGTCGTTGAACTTCATGCGGTACAATTCAACTTTCTCATCAATGGAGAGGCTGCTCCAGGGAGCCTTCTCCTTCTCTTTCAAGGCCTTCTGGCTAGCAGAGAGGTTCTTGACATGGGCCACGTCGGGCAGGGGATAGTCACGCCGGTCGACGTAAGTTGGGAGAGCATAGTCTTCACTCTTCACGACGCTTCCATGTGCTCGTACACACACTGAGGTGGAAACTGCTCGCTTGCCAATTAGGCTAAACACTCTGGTAGCCAACATTCTGAAAGATAAAAACGTACACCCTCTGCCGCTGCCACCCGCCGCTGCCCGCCGCGACCGCCACGACCGCCCAGGCTAGGTCCTTTTCATACGTTATGTGATTAACTCCTTATCTACCCCCATGTTACAAATCAGGAAAAAGAGGCTCAGGAAGATTAAGTGACTTTCCCAAGGCCAGACTGCTACAACGTTCCTTCAGGAAAATGTCACAATCATGACTTACACGGATTTGCATAGTTGACCCCTGCTTAACTCTCCAGCCTCATATTATACCACTCACCTGCTCATTCAACACACTCCAACCATAAATGAACCAATCTCTTTCATTATAGAATGTTCACATTTTGAGTTACGTCTCCTTTCACAAATCTGTCTTCTTTGCCTGCAAAACTTCTATGTATCTAGCAAATTTTTTTAAAAAGTTACTTCTTTTATTTTTTTGTGTGTTATCTTTTTTAATTTTTTATTGTTATGTTAATCACCATATATTACATCATTTGTTTTTGATGTAGTGTTCCATGATTCATTGTTTGTTCATAACATCCAGTGCTCCATGCAGAATGTGCCCTCTTTAATACCCATCACCGGGCTAACCCATCCCCCCACCCCCCTCCCCTCTAGAACCCTCAGTTTGTTTTTCAGAGTCCATCCTCTCTCATGGTTCGTCTCCCCCTCTGACTTACTCCCCTTCATTCTTCCTCTCCTGCTATCTTCTTCTTTTTCTTTTTTCTTAAAATATATTGCGTTATTTGTTTCAGAAGTACAGATCTGTGATTCAACAGTCTTGCACAATTCACAGCACTCACCATAGCACATACCCTCCAAGAGGCATCCTCTGACTGCTGATTTACATTAGGTCCCACTTATAGACATACAATTCACAGCACTTATCATAATCTATATCTAAATAATGACATACATGTTGTGCTAGAGTTCTCCAGTCCAGCAAGCTGGAAATTCAGGTAAGAGGTGATATTGGAGTCTTGAGTCTGAATTCTGCAGGTTGGAAACACAGACAAGATATCTGTGTCACAATCTTGAGATTAATTCCTTCTCCTTGGGGAACCATCAGTCTTTGCCTTCTCAAGGCCTTCAGTTGATTTGATGAGGCCCACCCACACCATGGAAAGCAATCTGCTTTACTCAAGGTATACTAAGTTATATGGTTTGTTTGTTTGTTTGTTTGTTTGTAGAGAGAGAAAGAACGCACACAAGTGGCAGGGGAGGGGCAGAGGGAGAAGGAGAGAGAGAATCATAAGCAGGCTCCACGCCCAGCACAGAGCCTGTCATGGGGCTCAATCTCACAACCCTGAGATCATAATCTGAGCTGAAATCAAGAGAAAGATGCTTAACCAACTGAGCCAACCAGGCACCCCTACTAAGTTATATGTTAATCACATCTTCTTAAAAAAAAACTTCCATAGCGACATCTATACTGGTGTTTGACTGGACAATGCTGCACTATAGCCTAGCCAAGTTGACATATAAAATTGAATATCATACATGTCTATTTAGGACTGTTGTCCCTACTTAACTATAAGCTCCATGAGGATAGAGATCCAGGCCATATTTTTTCTTTTTTTTTTTTAATTATGTTCAGTTAGCCAACATATAGTACATATTAATTTTTTATGTCGTGTTCAATGATTCATTATTTGCATATAACACCCAGTACTCATCACAACACATGCCCTCCTTAATACCCATCACCCGGTTACCCCATCCCCCCCACCTGCCTCCCTTCTGTAACCTTCAGTTTGTTTCCCGGAGTCCAGAGTCTCTCATGGTTTGTCTTCCTCTCTGATTTCTTCCCATTCAGTTTTTCCTCCCTTCCTGCTATTCCTTATGTTCCACATAAGAGTGCACCTATCCACAGTGCCTAGAACAGTGTTTGACATATAACATATGCTCAAAATTTATTTACTGCTGAATGAAAGAACCATCCCCCAAGTCTTGATGACCAGTTGATCTACCACTGGCAGAAAATGGAAAACAGCAAGTGGTAACTGACTACAGGACAGCAAGCATTTCTAGGCAGTTGGATTTAATTCTATGTAACCAACAATTATGTACTGGCTTTCATCAGCACAAAATTGTCTTAGGTATACAAGGAATACCAAAATTAATATAACAGAAGTCAAACAAAGACTATAATACAAAGATGCTTATTGCTGTACTATTTATAGCATCAAAGATTAAAAACAATCTCTATGTCCAACAACAGGGACCTGAATAAATCATTATTGGTGTTACAGTGAGCACCAATAACTGGGTTTGAAGAATTTGTGTATAGCATACTTTTCTACTATGGACTGGTAATTACTCATTCATTGATATGCAAAACTGGGTACCATGAAGCAGCACTGGATGGCAGTTCTAGTAGATCATCCTATTAGTATTTGTTGTCAGCCTGGGCTCAGTTAGAGATAACGTTGCTTCAACAGGGTGATCCCGTCTTCAGATATTGATATTTACTATGTGCCAAGCACTGTTCTAGGTGTTACATATACAGTGATGAACAAAACAGATGAACAAATATTCATGCACTCATGGAGAGAAAAATAAAGCATGGAAAGGGAAAATAAAATGTCTGGAATGAGGATTAACATATTAGATAGAAACATCCAAAAAAGGCTTCACAGAGAAAGTGACAATTAATTTAAAAATTTAAAGAAACGTAGGGATGAGCTATTTATTTGTATAGCTATAGGGGAGAATTCCATGCAGAAGGCACAGCAAGTGCAAAGATCCAAGATGGGAGTTGTCCCGGCGTGTTTGAGGTGTGAGCAGGGTAAAAAAGAGGGAGAGCAATAGAACAGGAGATCAGAGATGTAATGGTAGGGGTGAGGGGGAGATGAGAGGGAAACATAGTATCATGTGTGAATGTGAGAAGAAAAGTAATTTTGGAACTGATTGGAGCATGAGATACAAGATGGTGGAGAATGTTAAATCCAAATGTAATATCTATACCTATTAAGCACAAAGAAAGACCTTGTCCCCATAAGCAACTTATCTAGACCCTAGTCAAACTAGAAAACCCTTGAAATTAGCTTATATAACATTTTAAGCCAGACTGTAGATAGTTGGACAATTCTTGTACTAACACACCATTTTGTTAACCATGCCTAAACATATCCCACCAACACCAGAATGTCTCTCTTGCTGCCCAAGCGTTATGGGAGAAATTCATCTTATTTTTATAGGTTTCATAATTGGATTCATTCAAATTAAGAAAGAATATTGACTTTGAGTTGCTGGATGAAGTGCTTCAAATATCCAAAATGAGAAAGTCTACAATATAGTCTTGCTTTCTGTAAGGAGACTGCAAATTGGGTAGACATAACCAACCTTTGTTAAGTCTACTGAGAAGGCTGGGAGTGGAGCAAAAAAGACGCTGAGAGTAGTATAAAATTCAGGATGGTAGTTACTTTGGTAGGAGGGGCATAGTGACAGGGAAGGACCATAAAGAGGGCCTGAGGGGTGCTTGATATGATTGATGCATAAATAAGTGTATTTACGTTGTAAAAATTTATGGAATTGCATGCTTATGATTTGTGCACCTTTTTTTTTATTCATGCCTACTTAAAAGAAGTGTACTTAAATATACGTCAGAATGGAAACCAGGGATAGAGCTGTCAAGGTAAAGGAATGATCACAATCAGCAAATACTGTCCAGGAGCTGGTGGAGACAGACCCAATCCTGCCCTAGGACACCTGGCAGAGTTAAAAGAAAGTACCTCTAATATGGGCCAGAACAAAAACCTTTCCTAGGTCTAGAGGAGGAATGTGAGGCTAAAGGTAGGATGGGAAAATAAGTAGAGGGAAGAATGAAGGTAGTTGGCCCCCTAGAATGGAAAGTGAGAATCCTACCATGAAGGATGGTATAATAATTGCCATCCAGCCATAAGGTGATGGAGGGTAAGATGCAACCCAACTTCCTTGTAATCCCAAAGCAACACTCATGTGTCCTTGCAGTATACTTCTGAAGCACCAAAGATAACTCTTATCAGAGCAGAGTTTGGCTGTATTTCTGAAGGAGTGGAGTCAATGCCTGAAAGCAGAACATTTACCTTATATCTCTTTGGCTTATGATAGGTCATACATTCTCAGTAGAAAACACATTCCAAGTGGTGTAGAGCTCAGTGGCAATACATCAGGCACCACCATTTCTCCATACTCATAAGCACAAAGAGAACCTCTCCCAGTCTATTTTTTTTGGAAAGATTAAATTATTTCACTAGGGGAAGAGAGTGTCCATCATATGACTTCCTGCTCTGGATAGCTAGAAAATGATAAGCTGCGGGACTGCCTACTCACCCACAAGGCCATCAAATCGCATACAGACAAGTATCAAACCATTGAACTAAGTATAATATTTGGATCTGGAGCTTGAACATACTGCCCACCTGCCCATAAAAAATTATGACTGGTTTCATAATGCTTCACATCCCTGTTTACCTCTCTCACCTAGACTTTCCTCCCTATACTCCTTTCTATATTCCTTAATCTGACTCAGTCTCCTGCCTGTCCTTTCTAAATTCTTGGGAACTTGTTTCCTATTTAGTCTATTCTCTTAGATCTTCAACCCCTTCCTAGAACCATCTCTCCATCCCCTTACCTTTATTGAGACCTGGCTGTCCCATGAGAACATGCAGCTGTCAAAGGTGAATATTTTTTTCTCATAATCCTAGAATCCAGAGCCAGGGGCAGACTTATTCCTCACTGCTACTTCAAAATCATGTCCTTTCTTCAAAATCCCAATCTCCATTAAAGCCCAGGGCATCAGACAAAACCACCTGCTACCCTTCCTAGTTGCTGCCAACTACTGACCTCTCAGTGCCTCTTTTTCATTCATTAAAGACTTGGGCTATGGTTCATTGACACTATTTCCAACTCTGCCAGTCATAATGTTTAGTGATGTCAATAACCACATACATGGAATGTCCAATACTGTATATTCACAGCTTCTTAACTTTCTCCAGTTCTTTTCTCCCTCCACCTCACCTAAGTCACTTACTCTCATGTACACATACTCAAGTTTAGCATTATAAATAACTGCACCACTTCTGAAATCTTGATTTCAACCTCTCATCCTTCCTCCTGTACCCCCACTCCAACAATTTTTCAACCAACTTACAGTTTCCAATCCATTGACCCCATTACATTTTCAAGTCCCATCACCATTTTTACATCCTCCTTTCTTTATCCAAATTAGATTCCATTATCACTCTCTTTCTTAGACCCTAGTCCTTCTAGCCCTCTAAGCAAGGAGTAAAATCTCAACCTTGGTTGAACCCAAAAACATCACTTCCTCCCATGTAAAACTTAACAGCTGAATATTGCTTGGGAAAATTCTCTTTAAATCCATTGTCAACAGCTGAATATTGCTTGGGAAAATTCTCTTTAAATCCATTGTCATAAGCCTCACATGGGCAATCTACAGTGCCCAGCAATCCTACATTTTCCTAGCAAATTTGCTTTCACCATATCCATTTTGTATATTTCCTTCTTTCCTCAAATCTACTATAGCCTCACTCACACATTCTCGGCAGATAACTTCACCTTATTCTTCTTTGAGAAATTAGAAGTAACTGACTTGAATTCCTAATCTTCTTCTTAAGGTAACCAATGATCCCCCTGCTTCCAAATCCAGTGGACCCTTCTTTGTTTCTGTCTTAAACACTCCTTCTTTAAACCCTCTCACCTCTCAACACTCAAGACATTACACTCTTCTGATTTTCTTCACACCCAACTGGCCAAACCTCAGTATCATCTTCCTTTTCTTGGCCTTTCATTGTTGAAGAGCCCCCGTATTGAGGAGTACTCTCCTCTAAAACTACTTTATCTCTAAAACAAATCTTACCCAAGCATATGGCTTTCACTATCATCCATATACCAAATTTATAGCTTCAGCTTTTACCTTTTCTATGAACTGTAGATTGCTTTATTCTTAATATCTCCACACAGTTCTCTATTACAATTTAAACTCAATATAACCCAAGATCCTGATTTTTCACTCCAAAATTAATGCTTACTCATTCCTCAGTCTTTGTGTTCTAGTAAATGGCACTACCATCCACCCAGTTGCTCAAACCAAGAATCAAGAGACCATCCTTGATTCATTCCATTCTCTAATCATTTATATCCAATCCAACAAGTTTTGTCAATTTACCTTCAAAATATATCCCTGAACCCATGCACTTCTCTCCATCCTTACTGCTGTCATGATAATCCAAATCACTATTATCCCTCACCAGCTTGCTGTCACTCTTGCCCCTCACACCTGAGTCTAATCACCAAACACAATTAATTCCCAAACACAAATCAGATCATATCATTCTCCTGCTTAAATCCCCTCAGTGGTTTCCCATCACATTCAGAATACAGTTCCCAGTCTTTCTCATGGGTTACATGGTCTCAGAGGATCTGCCCCTGCTAGTTTTCCAATCTTGCCTTATCCTTCCCTTCTCATTTTAACTACGCTGGCCTCGTTCCTCAAAGCAGCAAAGTTCTTTCTTACCACAGGAATCTTTGTGCTTGCTGATTCCTCTATCTGGAGTGTCCTTTTCTCAGCTTTTCGTGTGACTGGACTTTTTCTGATCATTTAAATCTCAGGACAAATGCCATGTCTTCAGAGAGGTCTTTCCTGCGAAGTCTTTCCATCCCTCTTCCCCACCACACTCTAACACACCACCTTGTTCATTCTTTCATATCAAAACAACCTGTAATTATGTTTTTGTTTGTTTGTTTGTTTGTTTATTGGATTATTTTCTTATAATCCATCTAGAATACAAGCTTTTAGAAGGTCTATCTTGTCTTTCACATTGTGGGCATATGGAGCACATTGACTATATGGTCCAATGAGTTGTAAGGAGTATGCCCCAACAAGAGACAACTTAACTGGAAAAAAATGACAATTCCAACTTTTCTCCTCCTAATAGGGTCGCTAGAAGCATTGCCTAGAGGTATCTGCCACCCAAGTCTCATACTATCCTCTGCTTCACTGTTCAGAAAATAAGTCTAATAATGAAACTACTTGAAAAGATATTTTGTTGCTGCATATATTTAGAACCAAAAAAGTACTCTTCAATTCCATTAAGCAAATATTTATTCAGTGCCCACACTGGTTCCAAACCCCTTCCCTCAACATATGTGATACAGTGATCAGTAAGACAGGGACCCTGTCCTGAAGAAACACACAGCCTGGTGGGGAAGGGAGGGAGAAGCTGTAAAACCGAAATATCTCTACTACAACTCCTTTATAAAGCAGTGAGAAATGCTGTCCTAAAGGTGCAAAAGGAAGTCAGAACACAAAAAAGGTAGGATCTGTGAAGGCTTTTTCCAAAAAGAGACATACTTGGACTATTATTTGAAGCCAAGATCACTGAAGCAAAGACATAAATCATACACAAACTAACCCAGAGTGCATCTGGAGGTTTCCTGAATGGAAATAGAAACACACTAACTGAGGCATTTTCTATACCTGTTAGCAAGATCAAGTCCAACCCTGGGGTCCCTAGACTCTGTTTGAAAGCTTCATGCATCAGAAGCACTTCTGTATCCTTGAACTTTCTTTGCAGTCAGAACCACAGAGTGTCGGGGCAGGGGAATAACTTAGTGGAAATCATTTATCTGCTCAGCTATCAAAGAATCAGGTACTCACCGTGTCGTGTCTAAAGGGTCAAGATGTCAGAAAAAGTACAACTCCCTGATGTGCAATTGATTACATAAAAGCAAGAGGACAGTTTGTCAGAAACTTCTATTCTAACTCTTGCAAACCAGTAGGACAATATATAAAACTACCACGTAATATAGACTGGTCCTAGCACTTACAGAAGAGGCCAGGGCTTCCCCAACTCATAAATCAGGATTTCTAAATAGATCAGTGATTCTTAGAGCATTGAATGAAAACTCCTAAGTACTTGTAAGCTTAGGTAGAATCTTCTATTGACTGAATTTTAGTTTTCCCATATGTAAAAAGAAGTTAATAATACCAAAATCTGTGAGTTATTCCAAGCATCAAATGAAATAATAAGATGTTCTGCAATATCAGTTGATGTATTTACAAGTACAATATTATTTGCATGCCATACTACCTTCTGAAAAAATTGCCAGTTTTTCTCTTCAATTCAGGGGATGGACTTTTCTATTGAGTCCTGCCTCAGTGAAGAATATCAATGGTTTTATCTTCATTCCATCAACGCAATGGAACCTCCTCCAAGAAATGTTGGAGTCCCTTTGAATAATCAGTCTCATCACTCAGTAAGTAATTTCTAGAAACTCTATCAATGTATCATTGAAAATTGATCCCTGAACCCTTAATAAAATATTTTTTTTACTTAAAAGTAAAAGTAAGACCTAGCCAGTGCAATAAGGCAAGAAAAAGTAATAAAATGCATACATATTGGAAAGGAAAAAATAAAACTATCTCTATTCACAGATGACTTGAATGTCTCCACAGAAAATCCCAAGGAATCTAAATATACACATATACCCTAAAACTAAGTGAGTTCAGCAATGTTGTGGGATACAAAGTGATGTAAGGACAATATACAAAAGTCAATTGCATACTTATATACCAGCAAAGAAAAACCGGAAATTAAAATTTGAAATAAAAAAATACCATTTGCAATAGCACTAAAATGTGAATTTAGATATGAATATCAAAATACATTCATGATCTGTACATAGAAATCTATAAGGCACTGATGAAAGAAATTTTTAAAAAGCTATATAAGTAGATATGTATTCCATATTCATGGATTAGAAGACTCAATATTGTTAAGATGTTGATTCTTCCTCACTTCCTCTATAGACTCAATGCAAACCCATTCAAATCCCAGTAAAAATTTTGTAGCTATTGACAAGCCGACTATAAGATTTATGTGGAGATATAAAGGATTTGGAGCAGCCAAAACAACTTTGAACAAGAACAAAGTTGTAAGGTGTACTACCTGATATTACGTTTTTTTATAAAACTGTATTAAGCAATACAGCATGGCATTGGCATAATAATAGGTAGTTCAATGGAAGAAAACAGAGTCCAGAAATAAACCCATATATATACAGACAACTAATTTTTAACAAATACACAAAGGCAATACTGCTGTGATGGAATTTTTTTTCCATAAGTCGCACTGGAACAATTGGATATCCAAGTGCAAAAAAGTTAAAAATAAATAAATAAATAAATCTATACCTCACACCACATACAAAATTTAATTCAAAATGAAACATAGACCTAAATGTAAATTTTAAACTATGAAACTTCTGGACCAAAGCATGGAAAAAAATCTTTGTAAGCCTAGGTTAGACAACAATTTCTTAGATATGATACCAAAACACCAAATTCATAAAAAATAAATTGATAGATTGGACTTCAATAAAATTTTAAAAATTGTCTCTTAAATGTGGTTAAGAAAATGTTAAGCCAAAGCCTGGGAGAAAATATTGGAAAATCACATATCTAATCAAAGACATATATCCAGTATATAGAGAGAATTTTCAAAACTCAACAATAAGAAAACTAATAACCCAATAAAAATAGGTTAAAAAATTTGAACAGACATATCAACAAATAAGAGTCAAAAATGGCCAATAAGCACATGAAAAGATGCTCAACGTGGTAATTTGGAAAACACAGATTAAAACCACAGTGTTACGCCATTACACACCTAACAAATGGCTGAAATTAAAAGGCTGACCATACATAGTGTAGGTGAGTGTACACTAATCTTTCCATTCTCCCATTCCCACTATCACTCTAGTTCAAATTCTTATGAATGCTTGTCTTTACTGTTCAAATAGTTTCCCAACAGGTCTCCCCATTTTTACTACTGCCACCCTCCAGTTGTTCACACTGCAAACAGTGTGCTGTGATCTGAATGTTTGTGTCCCCCCAAAATTTATATGTTGAAATCCTAATGTCCAATGTGATGGTATTAATAGGTGTAGCCTTTGGGGGGTGATTAGGTCATGTGAACAGAGCCCTCATGAATGAGACTAATGCCCTTATAAAATTATGAGACCCAGAAGAGCTCTCTTGCCCCTTTTCACCATGTAAGGAGATGTCTGTGTGTCTGTGAACCAGAAGAGGACTTTCATCCAACTGTGCTGGTGCCCTGATCTCAGACTTCCAGCCTCCAGAACTGTGAGAAATAAATTTGTTATTTGTAAGCTATCCAGTGTGGTATTTTGTTATAGTGGCCTGAACAAACTAAAACAGAAAATTGGTACTGGAAGTGAGGTTGCTGCTATAACAAATAGCTAAAATGAGGAAACAACTTTGGAACTGGGTAATGGGCAGGGGCTGGAAGAGTTTGGAGGTACATTCTCGGAAAAAAAATCTACATTTCAGTGAATAGACTGTTTAGGGCAATTCTCACCGAAGACTCAGAAGGAGAAGAGAAATCTTTTTTTTTTTTCTGTTTTCTTCAATTGTTTCTTTTCTTTTCTTTTTTTTTTAAACTGAAGTATAGTTGATGCAAATGTTACATTAGTTTCAGTGTACAACATAGTGATGTGGCAAGTGTATATGTTATACTGTGCTCCCCACAAGTGTAGCTACCATCTGTTACCATACAAGGCTATTACAGTACCATTGACTATATTCCCTATGCTGTACCTTTCATCCCCATGACTTATTCATTCCGTAACTAGAAGGATGCCCCTCCCATTCCTCTTCACCCATTGTGCCCATCCCCCACCCCCACCCCTGGCCCTTCTGGCAATCATCAATTTGTTCTCTGTGTTCATGGGTCTGTGTCTGGAAAAAGCCTCAATCTTCTCCTGTGCCTTCTCTCTTCTTGCTTGTATCTTATGCCTCCTTCCGCTTATGTATCATATATATCCCGTCAGACAAAACCACATGTTATATTTCCTGAGCACATTATTTTATTTCAGACTGCTGTGTCCTTTACAAATCTATTCTGTTTACATGGAATGTCTTCTCTTCTCCTGGCCAACTTGTAACCATTTGTCAAGATTCTGTAACAACATCACTTCTTCTGTGATGCCCTCCTCCAAGCATCATGTCTTCTGTGTTCTCATAACACTTTATGTTTCATCAGTCTATAAAAACTCTCTTGGTGTATTATAAGAACTAATTTACATCTGCCTCTTCTATGCTGTGAGCCCTTTAGTGGTATGAATTGTGACTTTATATATTTAGTACTACCATAGCACTTAATTCATGGTAGGTGCTCAGTAAATGTTTGAGAAAGATGAAATATTCTTAAACATAATTTATATCTACTCTAAAGCATTCTTTCTTTTTTATGCCTAAGCTATCCTTAGTGTGGGAATGATTTGCAATTTAGAGAGACACTTGCCTGAAGTACAAGTTTAATTCTTCTTCTTTTTTTTTTTTTTCTTGTCTACAAATAGGAGAGGATCATTAAATGTCATCTGGGGACTTCCACACTCCCTGGGCCTTTGTTCCAAGCAAGATGATCCTTTTGAAAAATTGCAAATTTAATGAAAACAAATGAGCTCTCAGATCTGGAAGAGATTCCTGACTTTAGGCTCTTTCACAGGAGGTGAAAGGCAAGTCAGTGATTGTTTCAAAGTAAAGTTTTTGGATTTTTGGTTTTCCTTCACTTTCTTTTTTTTTTTTTTTTTTTTAAGATTTTATTTATTTGAGAGAGAGAGTGCACGAGAGGGGGGAGGGTCAGAGGGAGAAGCAGACTCCCCGCTGAGCAGGGAGCCCGACGCGGGACTTGATCCCGGGACTCCAGGATCATGACCTGAGCCGAAGGCAGTCGCTTAACCGACTGAGCCACCCAGGCGCCCCGTCCTTCACTTTCTTTTTGCCTAAATTGCTTTTCTTTTTGGTGCTCACTAGTATCAATACAGGCAGGTTCACAGAGGTAAAAATTGAAGTTTAAACCATCTTTTTCTTATTTGTGTGTGTTGGTAGAGTCCTGGTTTTCAGTTCCTTTTGCTGCCTGTTTTGAATGCATCAGCCATTTACAAAATGTCTGAACATCATTTGGAGGAAGTTACATAGGAAGGGAGGCTGGGTACTGGAAATCCAAGAAAAAAATTTTTTTTGGACTCAGCATGATATTATGAAATATTTATAGCTTCACTGTAGTCCTGAACTGATGATCGTTTTCTCCAGGAGATTTCTGAGGGGTTTTGTCATAGTCATATATTACCTTCAAACAACTACCTTAATAGTCCTCCAAGGAGATTAACCTTACTCTCCTTAACATGTTTGTAGAGTTGTTTACAGCTTTATGATCTGTGTTTTTAACATAAATCTGGCCCCTGGAGCATTGCATTTTCGATTTTCTTGCTGCGATGGATGATTCTCTCAGAAGTTTATATTATTAACTTAATTGTTCCCAGCCCCATTGGGAGCTTCATTTTTGTGGGGAATGGTTACAAGAAGTGTGGCCCAACCTTAAACCAATTAGGCAATAATTAAGTAACCTCTGTCCAAACTTGCCATTTCTTGCAGGCTTCTCAGGAACACTTAAAATTCTTTGAAACACACATAAGAGTTGAACTTTAGATATGTCAAGAGTTTGGGGGACAGAAAGTCAGTTTATTTGTTCCCAGCAGTCCTGATATGGGTAGAAAACTAGGACTAGGGGCAGAATTAAGAGTGAAGTAAACTTTGGCTCAGTGTCAGAATATGTATTCTAATAGTCAAACTGGATGAGACCTAGTACTCTTTCTTACTGAGACCCAGTATGCTTTCTTAAGAATAATGACAACTCCATAATTTTCACCTAGGAGAGATTTAGAGATGGCACTCTAGTCACAAGTGGATCCTAAGGAATTGGATTGGAAACTACTTTTGCATAGCAATTTATATAAGATTTTGCAAACATCATTTGTCCATATCAATGAATAAAGGAAAAGTGATAAATGTTTGGGGGGAAGTGAAAGGGCCCCGAGCCACTTCCACTGCTGCTGCTCAGGGAAGAGGTAGTGCATTCTCTATAATGGAAAGTGTTTAACTTCTTGGTGCAATTACTGGAGAAAGAATACTTGCTTAGAATAGATTCTATTCTTCTCTGTTTCCGTGAATTGACTTTTTTAGAAAGCAATTTGATCTCTGTCACTTTATGATATAAATTCTAGTGTAATTCTTGGATAATTCTGCTATTTTAAGGAGGAATAGATGTGGCATTTCACTTTCTGGTGGTTGTAAACATACACACAAAAAAAAATGATGAGGTAGATAAGCAGGAAGTTTTGGTCCTATCATATCCTTTTTATGACTGAATATTATTCCATTTTATATATATATATCATATATGTATGTAATATATATAATACATATATATATATCACCTCTTCTTTATTATCAATGGACAATTGGGTGGCTTCCCTAATTTGACTTTGGAAATAATGCTGCAATAAACATAGGGGTGCATATATTCTTTTGAATTAGTGTTTTCATATTCTTTGGATAAATATTCAGTAGTGGAACTACTGGATCATCTGGTAGATGTATTTCCATTTTTTTGAGGAAACTCCATACCATTTTTCAGAATGGCTCTACCAGTTTGCATTCCCTCCAACAGTGCACAAGGATTCCTTTTTATCCTCATCCTCATCAACACTTGTTGTTTCTTGTGTTGTTGATTTTAGCCATTCTGACAGGTGTAAGATATTATCTCATCGCAGTTTTGATTTGCATTTCCCTGATGATGAATTATGTTGAGCATCTTTTCATGTGTCTGTTGGCCATCTCAATGCCTTCTTTGGAGAAATGTCTGTTCATGTCTTCTGTTCATTTTTAATTGGATTGTTTTGGGGGTTTTTTGGTGTGTTGGGTTGTCTAAGTTTTTTATATAGTTTGGATACTAACCCTTTATTGGATATGTCATTTGCAAATATCTTCTTCCATTCCATAGATTTGCCACACGCAAAAGAATGAAACTGGATCATTTTCTTACACCATACACAAAAATAAACTCAAAATGGATTAAAGACCTAAACATGAGACCTGAAACCATAAAAATCATAGAGAGCACAGGCAGTAATTTCTCTGACATTGGCTCTAACAACCTTTTTCTAGATATGTTTCCAGAGGCAAGGGAAACAAAAGCAAAAATAAACTATTGGGACTATATCAAAATAAAGACTTCCTGCACAGCAAAGGAAACAACCAAGAAAACTAAAAGGCAACCTATGGAATGGGAGAAGATATTTCCCAATACCATTTGTTGAAGAGACTTTTTTCCATTGGATATTCTTTCTTGCTTTGTTGAACATTAATTGACCGTGTAATTGTGGGTTTATTTCTGGATTTTCTATTCTGTTCTATTGATCTATGTGTTTATTTTTGTGCTAGTGCCATACTGTTTTGATTACTACAGCTTTGTAGTACATCTTGAAATCTGGAATTTTGTTCCAGTTTTGTTCTTTTTTCAAGATTTCTTTGTATATTTGGGGTCTTTTGTGGTTCCATACATGTTTTAGGATCATTTGTTCTAGTTTTGTGAAAAATGCTGTTGGTATTTTGATAGGACTTGCAATAAATGTGTTGATTGCTTTGGGTAGTATAGATGTTTTGAAAATATTTGTTCTTCCAATCCATGAGCATGGAATATCCTTCCATTTATTTGCGTCCTCTTCAATTTCTTTTATCAGTGTTTTATAGTTTTTAGAGTACAGTTCTTTCACCTCCTTGGTTAAGTTTATTCCTAGGTATCTTATTATTTTTGGTGCAATTGTAAATGAGATTGTATTCTTAATTTTTCCTTGTGCTATTTTATTATTAGTGTATAGAAATGCAACAAATTTCTGCATATTGATTTTGTATCCTGAGAACTTACTGAATACATTTATCAATTCTAGTAGCTTTTTGGTGGAGTCTTTAGGGTTTTCTAGATATAATATCATGTCATCTGTAAATAAGGAAAGTTTTACTTCTTCCTTACCAATTTGGATGCCTTTTATTTCTTTTTCTTGTCTGATTGCTGTGGCTAGGACTTCCAGTAATGTGTTGAAAGAAGTGGTGAGAGTGGGCATCCTTTTTTTTTTCCTGATCTTAGGAGAAAAGCTCTCAGTTTTTCACCATTGAGAATGATGTTAGCAGTGGGTTTTCCATATATGGCTTTTATTATGTTGAGGTATGTTCCCCCTAAACTTACTTTGCTAAGGGTAGATTTTTATCATGAATGGATGTTTTACTTTGTCACATGCTTTTTCTGCATCTATGGAAATGATCATATGGTTCATATCCTTTCTCTTATTGATATGATGTATCACATTGATTGATTTGTAAAAACTGAACCATCCTTGCAGCCCAGGAATAAATCCCACTTGATTTTGGTGAATGATTTTTTTTAATGTGTTGATAGATTTGGCTTGCTAATTTCGGGATTTTCTGTCTATGTTCGTTAGAGATATTGGCCTGTAGTTCTCTTCTTTGTACTATCTTTATCTGGTTTTAGTATCAGGGTAATGCTGGCCTCATAAGTTGAATTTTGAAGCTTTCTTTCCTCTTCTATTTTTTGGAATAGTTTGACAAGAATGAGTATTAACTCTTCTTCAAATGTTTGGTAGAATTCACCTGTGACGCCATCTGGTCCTGTACTTTGTGGGCAGTTTTTTGATTACTGATTCCATTTCATTGCTGATAATCAGACTGTTCAAATTTTCTATTTCTTTCTGCTTCAGTTTTGGTAGGTCATGTGTTTCTAGGAACTTATCCATTTCTTCTAGGTTGTCCAATTTTTTGACATAATTTCTCATAATATTCTTTTATAGTCCTTTGTATTTCTCTGGTGTTGGTTGTTATTTCTCTTCTGACACTTCTGATTTTGTTTGAGTCCTCTCTCTCTCTCCTTCTTTCAATGAATCTGGCTAAAGGTTTATCAATGTAATTGATATTTTTCAAAGAACCAGTTCCTGGTTTCATTGATCTATTCTATTATTTTTTAGTTTCTATTTCATTTATTTTTGCTCTAATCTTTATTATTTCCTTCCTACTGGTTTTGGGTTTTGTTTGTTCTGCTTTTTCTAGCTCTTTAGAAGTGTAAGCTTAGGTTGTTATTTGGGATTTTTCTTGCTTCTGGAGGTAAGCCTGTATTTCTATAAACTTCCCTCTGAGAACAGCTTTTGCTGCATCTCAACGATTTTTGAACGGTTGTTTTTTGGTTTTCATTTGTCTCCATGTTTTTTTTTTATTTCCTCTGTGATTTCTTGGTTGACCCATGCATTGTTTACTAGAATGCTATTTAACTTCCATGTGTTTGTGTATTTTCCAAATTTTTTCTTGTAGCTCATTTCTAGCTTCATAGCATTGTGGTCAGAAAAGATGCATGGAATGACTTCAATCTTTTTAAAAAAATTTTATCTATTTACTTGACAGAGAGAGAGAGAGAGAGAGAGAGAGAACACAAGCGGGGGGAGTGGCAGGCAGAGGGAGAGGGAGAAGTAAGCTCCCCACTGAGCAGGGAGCCCGATGTGGGGCTTGATCCCAGGATCCTGGGATCATGATCTGAGCCAAAGGCAGATGCTTAACTGACTGAGCCACCCAGGCACCCCTGACTTCAATCCTTTTTGATTTATTGACACTTGTTTTGTGGGCTAACATATGGTTTATTCTGAAGAATGTTCCATGTGAACTTGAAAAAAATATGTATTCTGCTATTTTAAGATGGAATGTTCTAACTATATCTGTTAGATCTATTTGGTCCAATGTTTCATTGAAAGCCACTGTTTCCTTGTTGATTTTTTAAAAGATTTTATTTATTTATATATTTATTTATCTGAGAGACAGAAAGAGAGAGAGAGTAGGGAGAGGGGCAGAGGAAGAAAATCTAAAGCAGGCTCCGTGTTGAGGATGGAGCCTGATGTGGGGCTCGATCTCAGGACTCTGAGATATGACCTGAGCTGAAATCAAGAATCAGAGGCTTAACCAACTGAACCACCCAGGTGCCCCTCCTTGTTGATTTTCCATTTGGATGATGTATCCACTGATGTAAGTGGGGTATTAAAGTCCCCTAATATTATTGCATTACTATTTATTACTTCCTTTATGCTTGTTATTATCTGCTTTATGTATTTGAGTGCTCCCATGTTGAATGCACAAATATTTACAAATGTTATATGTTCTTGATGGATGTTCCCTTTATGATCATATAGTGTCCTTCTTTGTCTCTTCTAACAGTCTTTTTAAAAAGTTTATTTTGTCCTATATAAGTATTGCTACCCTAGTTTTCTTTTTACTTCCATTTGCATAAATAATTTTCTTCCTCTCACTTTCAATCTGCATGTGTCTTTAGGTCTGAAATGAGCCTCTTATTGGCAACATGTAGACGGGTCTTGTTTATTTATCCATTCTATCACCTTATGTTTTTTGATTGGAGTGTTTACTCCATTTATTTTCAAAGTAATTATTGATAGGTATGTACTTATAGCCATCTTGTTCCTTGTTTTGTGGTTGTTTTTGTAGTTATTCTCCATTCCTTTTTTCTCTTGCTCTCTTCTCTCATGATTTGCTGGCTTTCTTTAGTGGTATACTTGGATTCCTTTCTCATAATATTTTGCATATCTAATACTGGTTTTTGATTTACATTTACCACTAGGTTTATATATTAACATCTTATGCTTATAGCAGTCTATATTAAGGTGATGGTCACTTAAGTTTGAACCCATCTTAAAGCACTGAATTTTTACTCATACCCCCCACCATGTTTTAGGTATATGGTGTCATACTTTACACCCTTTTATTTCATGAATCCCTTGACTGGTTTGTACAGATATACTTAATTTTACTCCTTTTGTGCTTTCTACTTTTCTTACTCCTGCTTATGGTCTTTCCTTTCCACTCACAGAGTCCCCTTTAACATGTAAGGTTGGCTGATTTTGTTTGAGTCTTGTAAGGTTGGCTTAGTAGTGATGAATTCCTTTACTTTTGTTTGTCTGGGAAACTCTTTATCTCTCCTATTCTGAATGATAGCCTTGCTGAATAGGGTATTCTTGGCTGCAGTATTTTTTTTTTCTTTCAGCACTTTGACTATATCATGTCACCCCTTTTGGCCTGCAAAGTTTCTGCTGAGAAATCAGCTGATAGCCTTATGGTGTCCCTTGTATGTAACTGTCTTCTTTTCACTTGTTGCTTTTAAATTGCTCTCTTTATCAGTATTTTTTGCCATTTTAATTACTATTTTTCTTGGTATGGACCTCCTTGGGTTGATTTTGTTGGAGGCTCTCTGTGCCTCCTGAATCTAAATTTCTGTTTCCTTCCCCAGATTTGGAAAGTTTTCAGCTATTATTTTTTCAAATGAATTTTCTGCCCCCTTTTCTCTCTCTTCTTCTGGGATCCCTATAATACAAATGTTATTATGCTTGATGGTGTCACTGAGTTCTCTAAGTTTATTTTCATATTTTATTTTTTTCTGTTCAGCTTGATTGCTTTCTATTACTTGGTCCTCCAAGTCACTGATCCATTCTTCCGCTTCTTCTAGTCTACCTAGTCTCCCTCCAGTGTATTTTTCATATCAATCATTGAGTTCTTCATCTCTGATTGGTTTTTAATGTTTTCTATATCTTTGTTGATGGCCTCACTGAGATCCTCCATTCTTCTCAAGCCCAGTGAGTATCTTTTTGACCGTTACTTTAAATTCTCTATTAGGTATATTACTTATCTCTGTTTTGTTTAGATCTCTTGCTGTGATTTTGTCCTGTTCTTTCATTTGGGACATATTCTTCTGTCTCCTCATTTTGTCTAAGTCTCTGGGTCTGTTTCTGTGTGTTAGTAATATCAGCTACATATCCTGCTCTTGAAAGTAGTGGCCTTATGAAGAAGAGGTCCTGTGGTGCCCTGCAGTGCAATATTCCTTGTCCACCAGAACTTGGCACTTCAAGGGTATCTCCTAAGTCTGTTGCATGTTCCCCATTGTGGCTGAGCCACATTTGCCTTCAGTCCAATTGTCTGCAATGTCTCTCTTTGCCTGTTTGTGGGCATTGTTTGGGCCCAGTGTTGTTAGTGGGCCAGTCTGCAGCCACCTAGGGCTTGAGTTGGGTCAGACCAGGCTTTTGCCAGAGCTGCAGTCCCATCAAACTGCAGGGTGCTCTCCCTGTGCTGTCCCTTGAGAAACTTTCATTGGTGGGTGGGGCCTTTAGTCAAACTCAGGGTCTGCCCTCAGCCCACTCCTGGGGCCTACAGTCAGACTGGTGTGTGTGGTTATCTTCCCCTATCCCAGGGGCAGGAGTCACTTTGGAGGGCCGCCGACCCCTGTTGGGGCTGCTTGCACACTACTAGACCTGTGGTACCACTTTGGATGGGCTCCAGTCAAGGGCATATTGGAGGGGGCAGGTCCACAGGAGAGCACAGTGCCAGCAAGGTCTGTGCTGGTCCACTGCAGAAGGGGAGCCGCAGCCACCCAGGAAATCTGCTGAGTCTGGCCAGGTTTGATGGGGCAGATCCACAAAAGCATGCAGGGGCAGGGCACATTGTTAGCAAGATAAGTGAAGTGTGTTGGTGCTGTGCTGATTCTTGCAGGTGTCTATGTATCTAGAATGGGGGACAGGGGAGGGAAATGGCACCCACTGGCTCTTTTGTTCTTGAAGAAGTCTCCCAAAGTTCCCTGAGCCTCCAACACATACTCTGATATTATTAAATAAATCTCCTTCCTGTGCACCCCAAATATTTTTCAAACTGCTGTTTCTAAGCTATATCTCAGTGGGGCTGTTTGTTGTGTTATCTCTTTAAGGGCAGGGACTCCATTTCTTTTCACCCTCCTGGCTCTCTCAGAGCCAATCCCACTGATTTTTAAAGTTCCAGGTGTTAAACCCCACTGATTGTCAAAAACTCACAAAGTCAGGCCCTTCTGGCCTTCAAAGCCAAATTTTATGAGGATTCATCTTCCCAATGCTTCCTGTACCTAGGGTGCCTGGTGCAGGTTCTCTCCTCTCCTCTCTCCACACCTGTGGTGTCCCTCCCTCCTGAGGACTCTCCTATGGGTCAGTTTGACTCCCAACCTTGTCTCTGCCCTTCCTACTCTCTACATTTAGATGTGGAGGGTCTGCTCTTCTGGTCTTCAGGTCCTTTTCTGGGTTATTTACGCTGATGTGGGTGTTATCTAGGTCTATCAGTGGGATGAGATGAGCTCAGGATCCTCCTACTCTGTTGTCTTTCCCAGAAGTCCCGGGTCCACTTCTTTTTAATGAAGTGTGGGGATTGGGGCTCAGGTTCTACACTCTCAAAGAAGGCAGTAAACCATACAGATCATACCATCTCTGCCAATTCCCACAAGTCAAATATTCAGGCTATAAAACACCATGAGAATGTTAAAAAGTGGTTATTGAAGAAAATGTCAAAAACATATAAAAGTAGGGAGAACAGTATAATGCAAACCATGTATTCATCACCCAATTTCAACTATTACTAACTCTCAGCCAATTTTGTTTTATCTATACTCTCCTGCATTAGTTTTCTTTTGCTGCATAGCAAATTATCAACATTCTTAGAGGCTTCAAGCAACATTCATTTATTATCTCACAGAAAGTCAGAAGTCTAGGAATAGTGTAACTGGTTTCTCTGCTCATGGTCTTACCAAGTTGCAAAGTATTGCCTGGAGTTACAGTCTCATGTGGGGCTTGGGACCCTCTGCCAAGCTTATGTGATTGCTGGCACATTTCAATTCCTTGTGGTTACAGGACCGAAGTCCCTGTTTTCTTGCTGGCTATCAGCCAGCAGCTTCTCTCATCTCCTAGAGAGCACTCTCAAATCTGTGGCATGTGGCCCTCTGCATAAGCAGTTTACAACATTGTTGTTTGCTTCTTCGAGGACAGCAGAAAAGCATTTGCTGCTGCTTTTTGTCTCTTTTCATGACTATCCTCATTAGGTCAGACCCAACTAGGAAAATCTTCCTTTTTATTAACTCAAAATCAGCCTAGTAGGTATCTTAATTAAATCTGGAAAAGGTCTTATGCCATATAGCATGACATAATCATGGGAGCAATATCTTATCATATTCACAGTCTCACCCATATTCAAGGGGAAGAGTTTATAGAGCGCATGTCATCAGGGGTGGGATTCATGGGGGCCATCTGAGAATTTTGTCCACCTTAATCACCCAAATTATTTTGAAGCAATCATTGAAAGAGTACCAATTAATATTTGTGTGTATCTCTAAAATATAAAGACTGATTTTTAAACATAACCGCTCTGCCATTATCACACTTAAAATAAAAATAATTCATTAATATCATCTGATATACAGTAAACATTCAAATTTTTCCTATTTTTATTATTTTTAAAGTTTGCTTGCTCATATCAGGATCTTAATGAGCTTCAAGTATTGAAGTTGGGTGATATGTCTCTTAAATTTCTTTAAATATATAGTTTCCTTCTCCATCTTTTTTTTTTCCTTTGTAATTTATTTGTTGAAGAAACAGGGCCATTTTTCATATAAATTTCTTAGAATGGATTTTTGTTTTTACTATTAAAATTTTATTTTGAGATAACTATAGATTCACATGAAATTATAAGAAATAATGCAGAGATATCATGCTTACATTTACCCAGTTTCTGCAAGAGTATCAATTTGCAAAACTTTATTACAACATATAGTGAAAATGCAGAATATTTCCAACATCACAAGAATTCTTCACGTGACTTTTAAAAGCTGCATTGACTTCCCTCCTGCCCCAACCCTCCTTAATCCCTATCAACCAATAATCTGATCTCCATTTCTATACATTTGCCATTTCAAGAATGATATATACATGGAATCATACAGTATGGAACCATTTAAAATTGGCTGTCACTCAGCAAAATTCTCTAAAGACCCATCCAAGTTGTTGTGTTTATCAACAGTTCATTCCTTTTTATTGCTGAGTACTGTTTCATGGTATGTATATACCACAGTTTGTTTAACCAATCTAGGATATCAAGATTGTTTTCCTGTTTGGAGCTTTTATTAATAAAGTTACTATAAACTTTCATGTACAGGTTTCCATGAACATCATTTTTCATTTCTCTGGGATAAATGCCCAGAAGTGCAATTTCTGGGTCATGTGGTAAGTGTATGTTTGTTTGTTTTTTTTTAACTTAAGAAACTGTCAGCTGTTTTCTGGACTAGCTATACCATTCTACATTCCCATCAACAATTTTATACATGATTGGTAGGTGTGTAATGATGCCTTAATATGGCTTCAAACTGAATTTCCCTAATAGCTAGCATATCTTTTCAGGTGCTTTTTGGCCATCTGTATATACATGGTCAAATGTTTTTCATGTTGTTTGCCCACTTTCTAACTGGATGTTTGTTTTTTGATTAAATTTAAATTAAATTTTGAATTATTTATTTAGTCTAGATACAAGTTCCTTATCATATGTGTGGTTTGCAAATATTTTCCCCAGTCTGTGGCTTATGTTTTCATCTTAACAGGACCATTCACAGAGCAAGAGTTTTAATTTTGAGAAAATCCAATTTATGAATTCCTTTTATGCATCATGCTTCTGGTGTCAAGGCTAAGAACTCATTGCCAAGCCCTAGATCCCAAAGATCTTCTATTTCTTTTCTAATAGTTTTATAGTTTTTCATCTTACATTTGTGTTCCTGATCTGTTTTAAGTTGATTTTTGTATAAGTTGTGTTGTTTAGGTCAAGGTTCCCTTTTTTGCCTATGGATTTCAGTACTATTTGTTGAAAAGGCTCTTCATCCTCCCTTAAATTGCTTTTGTGCCTTTGTCAAAAATCACCTTGGTATACTTATATGGGTCTATTTTTGAGTAGTATATTCTATTCCATTGATCTATGTGTCTATCCCTCCAACAATATCATGTAATGTTTATTACTGTAGCTATAAAATAATTATATTATTATTATTATGCTCAGTTAGCCAACAAAATAATTCTTGAAAATGGGGTTGACTGATTCCTACCAGTTTATTTTTTTCCAAAGTTGTTTTAGTTATTCTACGTCCTTTGCCATTCCATATAAATTTTACAATAATCTTGCCTATATCTATAAAAAATCTTGCTGAGGTTTTTATGGTAATTATATTAAACATGTATATCAATTTGGTGGAGAACTGACATCTTGACTATGTTAAGTCTTTTGATCAATAAGTATGGTGTATATTTATTTAGATCTTTGGGATTAACTCAGCTTTTTTAATCTGTAGGATTATGTCTTTTACCAAATTTGGAAATTTTTTAGTCATTATTTCTTGAAGTATTTTTTTCAACACCTTCTTTCTCCTCTTATTCTGAGACTCCAGTGACATGGATTTAGATCCTTTGTTATATTTCCACAAGTCATTTAGTCTTTCTTTTTTAGTTTATTTTTCCTTTGTGTTCAGATTGGATAATTTCTACTGCTCTTTTTTTTTTCAAGTTTGCTCTTTTAGTTCACTGATTGTTTCCTCTGTCTCCTACATTTTGCTGTTATCACAGTCACTGGATTTTTATTTTTGTTATTGCATTTTTTTCAGTTATAAAATTTCTGCTTGTTTTTTTTACAACATTTATTTCTTTACTAAAACTATGTTTTTTTCTGAGGCTATTTTTAGTTTGTTTTAATCATGCTCATAATTTCTCATTGAAACATTATTATGATGGCTGCTTTAAATTCTTTGTCATATAATTCTAATATTTTTATCCTCTTGTTGTTAGCCTCCATTCGTTGCCTTTCTCATTCAGTTTCAGATCTTCACAGTTCTTGGTATGATGATTTTCAGTGGAAATCTGGACATTTTGTGTATTATGTTATGAGACTCTGAATCTTGTTTAAACCTTATTTTAGCTGGCTTTCTCTGACACTGCTCTGGCAGGGTAAAAGGGTGTGTGACCACCTTGTTACTGACAGGCGGGGGTAGAAGTCTAGGTTGCTAATTTGGCTTCTATTCATATCCAAGGGTCGAAAGTTACCTCAGATCCTCTCACTGGATGGTGTAAAATTCCAGGCCCCCAAGTGGTCTCCACTATCACTGCTGATGCCCTGTGGTGATGACAGCTGCCATTCTCCATTTGGCCTTCTCTGACACCACTCGGGCAAGGGGGTTGGAGTGTCTCATTACAGCCTGGTGAAGGTAAAGTCTGTGTTCCCACTCAGCCTTGACTGGTGTGTGTGGGGACGGGGTTGCAATTATTTCTGTGGTATTGGACTGGAGTAGAGCAGTTATTGTCTAAAAGGTTTCTATCTTGCTAGGCTGCCCCTTTCCTGGTCCTTTAGTTAGAGGGAGCAGGCTTTTGCTGGGACTTCTTTTGTCTGCATCCATTGGCATTTCCTGATTGCTGGCTTCTTCAGATCCAAGTCTGGGATAGATGATACAAGACAAAAAGAAACTCAGGGAACTCACCACTTTGCTGTTCCTCAGATCCCTAGGCCCTTAGCCAATCTGGCTTCTTCTTTCCAATTTTCAGTGTATTTTTACATTTGTTTTAAATATAATATCTAGGATTTTTAGTTGTTCTTAGCAGGAATAATAGGTAAAATACATTTACTCCATATTCTCAAAAGCAAAAGTCTCCTGACTGGATTTTGATGATTATATCTATAAGGTTCAATCTATTTTCCCTCTGCTTTTCATATCAGTAAATTCTATTGATCTCTTCAAGTTCACTGATTCTATCCTCTGTCTTTTCCAGTCTACTACTAAGCCCATACAGCAAGATTCTTCAGTTATTATATTTTCAATTTTATATTTTCTATCCACTACTTTTTTCATAATTTCTATTTCTTCCCTGAAATCTTCTTTTATTTTGTTTACAGAAAATTTGTAGTTGCCTGTTGAACCAGTTTTATGAAGTCTTCTTTAAAATCCTTGTCAGATATTCCAGCATGTTTTTCACCTAGTGTTGGCATCTCCCAATTCTTTTCTCACTCAAATTTTTATTATCTTGGTTCTTGGTATGAAAGGTGACTTTTAATTCTATCCTGTGGGCACCTGGTGGCTCAGATGGTTAAGCGTCTGCCTTCGGCTCAGGTCATGATCCCAAACTCCTGGGATTGAGTCCTGCATTGGGCTCCTTGCTTAGCAGGGAGTCTGCTTCTCCCTCTGCCCCCCCCCTCATGAATAAATAAATAAAATCTTTAATTATATCCTGTACATGGTGGACCTTATATTTTGAACTCTGGATCCTATTACTTTTTCCTTTTAGGAAGCAATTCCCCTGTTGAAATGTACAGGAAGGCCCTGTGGGTGTCCATGTTCAGCTTCCTTCTGGTTCCCTCCAATATCTCCCCAGCAAAAGTAGGGTACTGACTACAAAGTCTTATTCCAGACAGATAGAGTGGAAGTTTACCTCCCTCTTTCACTGAGCTGACACCTTCCTGGCAAATGTGGAAAAGTAACTAATACTTCACACTGGTTTAGTTTATTTTTTTTTCCAAAATTGATTTATTTATTCTATTTCCTGTTTTATTGCTGTAGGATAGGGTGGGTTCTCAGCTCGCCACTGGCCCCAATGACACAAGGAAAGTGGAGGGGAGAGGGGAAGTAGAGCACCAAATAGCCCTGCTTCAGACTGCCTAGTTCACCTCCTGCAGGAGAGAAGAGGATCAGTAGCCCCAGCATCCTGTTCATGTTACCTTTGAAGGGGAATCAGAGCACCTCCTGGGAGATGGAAAATCAGCTCTCTACTATCTACACCACCTTGTAGGGGAATTAGAATGTTGCCTGACTTTTCCAGGCAGGGAATGTGAAGGCTAACACCCTGCTAATCCCTGTCAACATTACCCGGGCTGGGGAGTCCTAGGACTACCAGTTTCAACCTGGGTGGAAATGCAAGATCAGTTCCCAGCTCCAGAGAAATTCTTCTCCATGACCCAAAATTAGGGAAAGAAGTCTTAAACATGACACCAAAAGCATGACTTACAAAAGAAAAAAAATGATAAATTGGCATCTTCAAAATTAAATTTTTGCTCTGAGGAACTCACTTGATAGGAGAATAAAAATCAAGCTACAGTCTGGAAGAAAATATTTTCAAATTAATATTTTATAAAGGACTTGTATCAAGAATACATAGAGGTCTCAAATTAAAAAATGAGAAAACAACCCAATTTTAAAAATGGGCAAAAAGCATCAATTGACACTTCATTAAAATGGACATACAGATGGCAAATGAATAAATGAAAACTTGTTATACATAATTAGGCATTAGAGAAATGCAAATTAAAACCACAATTGTATACAATGATATAACTAAAATTTTGAAATATAAGTAAATATTTAAAATAGCTAAATAACTTTTGAAAATAACTAAAATTTTAAATATATATGTATGTACATTACTAAGTGCTAGAGTGCAATCAGGTATGAAGAATAACTTAAACTCTCATACATTACCGGTGGGAATGTAAAATGGTACAGCCATTGTGGAAAATGATTTGGTAATTTTTTTATCATGTTATGTTAATCACCATACATTACATCATTATTTTTTGATATAGTGTTCCATGATTCATTTTTTGCATATAACACCCAGTGCTCCATGCAGTACGTGCCCTCTTTAATACCCATCACCAGGCTAACCCATCACCCCACGCCCCTCCCCTCTAGAACCATTAGTTTCTTTCTCAGAGTCCATAGTCTCTCATGGTTCATCTCCCCCTCTGATTCCCCCCCTTCATTCTTCCCTTCGTGCTATCTTCTTTTTTTTTTTAACATATAATGTATTATTTGTTTCAGAGGTACAGGTCTGTGATTCAAGTATTACACAATCCACAGTGCTTACCGTAGTACATACCCACCCCAATGTCTATCACCCAGCCTACCCCATCCCTCCCAACTCCCACCATTCCAGCAACCCTCAGTGAATTCCAGAGATTAAGAATTCCTCATATCAGTGAGGTCATATGATACATGTCTTTCTCTGATTGACTAATTTCGCTCAGCATAACACCCTCCACTTCCATCCACATCGTTGCAAATGGCAAGATTTCATTCCTTTTGATGGCTGCATAATATTCCATTGTATATATATATATATATATATATATATATACACACACCACATCTTCTTTATCCATTCATCTGTTGATGGACATCTTGGCTCTTTCCATAGTTTGGCTATTGTGGACATTGCTGCTATAAACATCGAGGTGCACGTACCCCTTCGGATCACTACATTTCTATCTTTGAGGTAAATACCCAGTAGTGCAATTGCTGGGTCGTAAGGTAACTCTATTTTGAACTTTTTGAGGAACCTCCATACTGTTTTCCAGAGTGGCTGCACCAGCTTGCATTCCCACCAACAGTGTAGGAAGGTTCCCCTTTCTCCACATCCCCGCCAACATCTGTCATTTCCTGACTTGTTAATTTTAGCCATTCTGACTGGTGTGAGGTGGTATCTCATCGAGGTTTTGATTTGGATTTCTCTGATGCCGAGCGATGTTGAGCACTTTTTCATGTGTCTGCTGGCCATTTGGATGTCTGCTTTGGAAAAAATGTCTGTTCATGTCTTCTGCCTATTTCTTGATTGGATCATTTGTTCCTTGGGTGCTGAGTTTAATAAGTTCTTTATACATTTTGGATACTAGCCCTTTATCTGATATGTCATTTGGAAATACCTTCTCCCATTCTGTCGGTTTTCCTCTGCTTTTGTGGACTGTTTCTTTTGCTGTGCAAAAGCTTTTTATCTTGATGAAGTCCCAATAGTTCATTGCGCCCTTGCTTCCCTTGCCTTTGGTGATGTTTCTAGGAAGAAGTTGCTGTGGCTGAGGTCGAAGAGGTTGCTGCCTGTGTTCTCCTTTAGGATTTTGATGGACTCCTATCTCACATTTAGGTCTTTCAACAATGTTGAGTCTATTTTTGTGTGTGGTGTAGGGAAATGGTCCAGTTTCATTCTTCTGCATGTGGCTGTCCAATTTTCCCAGCACCATTTGTTGAAGAGACTGTCTTTTTTCCATTGGACATTCTTTCCTGCTTTGTCAAAGATTAGTTGACCACAGAATTGAGGGTCCATTTCTGGGCTCTCTATTCTGTTCCATTGATCTATGTGTCTTTGTACCAGTACCACACTGTATTGATGATTACAGCTTTGTAATAGAGCTTGAAGTCCGGAATTGGGATGCCAACAGCTTTGCTTTTCTTTTTCAACATTCCTCTGGCTATTCGGGGTCTTTTCTGGTTCCATACAAATTTTAAGATTATTTGCTCCATTTCTTTGAAAAAAGTTGATGGTATTTTGATGGGGATTGCATTGAATGTGTAGATTGTTCTAGGTAGCATTAACATCTTCACAATATTTGTTCTTCCAATCCATGATCATGGAACGTTTTTCCATTTCTCTGTGTCTTCCTCAATTTCTTTCATGAGTATTTTATAGTTTTCTGAGTACAGATTCTTTGCCTCTTTGGTTAGATTTATTCCTAGATATCTTATGGTTTTGGGTGCAATTGTAAATGGGATCGACTTCTTAATTTCTCTTTCTTCTGTCTTGTTGTCAGTGTATAGGAATGCCACTGATTTCTGTGTATTGATTTTATATCCTTCCACTTTACTGAATTCCTGTATGAGTTCTAGAAGTTTTGGGGTGGAGTCTTTTGGGTTTTCCACATAAAGTATCATATCATCTGCAAAGAGTGAGAGTTTGACTTCTTCTTTGCCAATTCGGATGCCTTTTATTTTTTTTGTTGTCTGATTGCGGTAACTAGGACTTCTAATACTATGTTGAGTAGCAGTGGTGATAGTGGACATCCCTGCTGTGTTCCTGACCTTAGGGGAAAGCTCTCAATTTTTCCCCATTGAGAATGATATTCACTTTGGGTTTTTCATAGATGGCTTTTATGATATTGAGGTATGTACCCTTTTCCCTATACTCTGAAGAGTTTTGATCAAGAAAGGATGCTGTACTTTGTCAAATGCTTTTTCTGCATCTATTAAGAGGATCATATGGTTCTTGTTCTTTCTTTTATTAATGTATTGTATCACATTGATTGATTTGTGGTTGTTGAACCAACCTTGCAGCCAAGGCTAAATCCCACTTGGTTGTTTTGAGTAATCTTTTTAATGTACTGTTGGATCCTATTGGCTAGTAATTTGGTGAGAATTTTGGCATCCATGTTCATCAAGGATATTGGTCTGTAATTCTCCTTTTTGATGGGGTCTTTGTCTGGTTTGGGGATCAAGGTAATGGCCTCATAAAAGAAGTTTGGAAGTTTTCCTTCCATTTCTATTTTTTGGAACAGTTTCAGAAAAATAGGTATTAATTCTTCTTTAAATGTTTGGTAGAATTCCCCTGGGAAGCCATCTGGCCCGGGGCTTTTGTTTGTTGGGAGATTTTTGATGACTGCATCAATTTCCTTAGTGGTTCTAGGTCTGTTCAGGTTTTCTATTTCTTCCTGGTTCAGTTTTGGTAGTTGATACATCTCTAGGAATGCATCCATTTCTTCCAGATTATCTACTTTGCTGGCATAGAGTTGCTCATAATATGTTCTTATAATTGTTTGTATTTCTTTGGTCTTGGTTGTGATCTCTCCTCTTTCATTCATGATTTTGTTGATTTATGTCCTTTCTCTTTTCTTTTTGATAAGTCTGGCCAGGGGTTTATCAATCTTGTTAATTCTTTCAAAGAACCAGCTCCTAGTTTCATTGATCTGTTCTACTGTTCTTTTGGTTTCTAGTTCATTGATTTCTGCTCTAATCTTTATTATTTCTTTTCTCCTGCTGGGTTTAGGCTTTCTTTGCAGTTCTTTCTTCAGCTCCTTTAGGTGTAGGGTTAGGTTGTGTATTTGAGACCTTTCTTGTTTCTTGAGAAAGGCTTGTATTGCCATACACATTCCTTTTAAGACTGCCTTTGCTGCATCCCAAAGATTCTGAACAACTGTGTTTTCATTTTCATTTGTTTCCATGATTTTTTTTAATTCTTCTTTAATTTCTTGGTTGACCCATTCATTCCTTAGTAGGATGCTCTTTAGCTTCCATGTATGTGAGTCCTTTCTGACTTTCCTCTTGTGCTTGAGTTCTAGTTTCAAAGCATTGTGGTCTGAAAATATGCAGGGAATGATCCCAATCTTTTGGTACCCGTTAAGACCTGATTTATGACCTAGGATGTGATCTATTCTGGACAATGTTCCATGGGCACTAGAGAAGAATGTGTATTCCGTTGCTTTGGGATGGAATGTTCTGAATATGTCTGTGAAGTCCATTTGGTCCAGTGTGTCATTTAAAGTCTTTATTTCCTTGTTGATCTTTTGCTTAGGTGCTCTGTCCATTTCAGTCAGGGGGGTGTTAAAGTTCCCCACTATTATTGTATTGTTGTCAATGTGTTTCTTTGCTTTTGTTATTAATTGGTTTATATAATTGGCTGCTCCCACGTTAGGGGCATAGATATTTATAATTGTTAGATCTTCTTGTTGGATAGACCCTTTAAGTATGATATCGTGCCCTTCCTCATCTCTTATTATAGTCTTTGGTTTAAAATTTTAATTTGTCTAAGGATTGCCACCCCAGCTTTCTTTTGATGTCCATTAGCATGGTAAATGTTTTTCCACCCCCTCGCTTTCAATCTGGGTGTGTCTTTGGGTCTAAAATGAGTCTCTTGCAGACATCATATCAACGCATCTTGTTTTTTTATCCAATCTGATACCTTGTGTCTTTTGGTGGGGGCATTTAGCCCATTTACATTCAGGGTAACTATTGAAATATATGAATTTAATGCCATTGTATTGCCTGTAAGGTGACTGTTACTGTATATTGTCTGTGTTCCTTTCTGGTCTATGTTACACTGAGGTTCTCTCTTTGCTTAGAGGACCCCTTTCAAGATTTCCTGTAGGGCTGGTTTCGTGTTTGCAAATTCCTTTAGTTTCATTTGTCCTGGAAGATTTTTATCTCTCCTTCTATTTTCAATGGCAGCCTAGCTAGATATAGTATTCTTGGCTGCATATTTTTCTCATTTAGTGCTCTGAATATATCATGCCAGTCTTTTCTGGCCTGCCAGGTCCCTGTGGATAGGTCTGTTGCCAATCTAATGTTTCTAGCATTGTAGGTTACAGATCTCTTTTCCCGAGCTGTCTCTGAGACTCATAAGTTTTACTATTAGATGTCGGGGTATTGACCTATTTTTACTGATTTTGAGGGGGGTTCTCTGTGCCTCCTGGATTTTGATGCCTGTTTCCTTCCCCAAATTAGGGAAGTTCTCTGCTATAATTTGCTCCAATATACCTTCTGAGCCTCTCTCTCTTTCTTCTTCTGGGATCCCAATTATTCTAATATTGTTTTGTCTTATGGTATCACTTATCTCTCAAATTCTGCCCTCGTGATCCAGCAGTTGTTTATCTCTCTTTTTCTCAGCTTCTTTATTTTCCACCTTTTGGTCTTCTCTATCACTAATTCTCTCTTCTGCCTCATTTATCCTAGCAGTTAGAGCCTCCATTTTTTATTGCACCTCATTAATAGCCTTTTTGATTTCGACTTGGTTAGATTTTAGTTCTTTTATTTCTCCAGAAAGGATTTCTCTAATATCTTCCATGCTTTTTTCAAGCCCAGCTAGTATCTTTAAAATCGTCATTTTGAAATCTCGTTCTGGACTAATGTCCATATTGATTAGGTCCCTGGCAGTCGGTATTGCCTCTTGTTCTTTTTTTTTTTTTTTGAGGTGATTTTTTTTCTGTCTTGTCATTTTGTCCAGAGGCGAATAGATGAACGAGAGAACAAAATGCTAACAGGGTAACAATGACCCCCCAAAAATATACACTAAACAAATCAGAAGAGACCTGAAACCGGGGGAAAGAAAGGGAAAGAAAGAAAAAAGAAAAAAAAGAAAAAGAGAAAAAATATATAAAAACAAACAAACAAACAAACAAAAAACAGAATATGACCAAATATGATCAGGCTGGTGCATAGATCAGTGCCCTAGATTTTGGGCATATTTTGGTCTGTTAGAAGAAAGTGCCTCCCAAATTTTAAAGAAAGAAAAACTTATATACATACAAAAATAAGGGTAAATACAATGAAGGGATGGAATATGACTGTAAAGATGAAAATTATAAAAGATTTTATAAAAGGAATTGATAAGAAGTTGGTTGAAAAAAAGAAATAAGAAAAATTAAAAAAGAAAAAAGGGAGAGAGTGTGATCAGGCAGGAGACTAGAACAAAGCCATACACTAGAGATTTAGGGTATATTTTGGTCTGTTAGAAAAAACTGTATCCCAAAATTTTAAAGAGAGAACAACATATATATATATATATATATATATATATATATACACCAAACATATATATATGTATATATGCACCAAAAATAAGGTTGACTACTATGAAGGGATAGAATATGACTCTAAAAATGAAAAATAAAAAAGATTTTTTTAAAAAAGAAAAGGATTGCTAAGATGTTGGTTGAAAAAGGGAAAAAGAAAAATTCAAAAAAAAAGAAAAAGAAAGTTAAAAAAATTAACTTTGAAAAACTAAAGAATCGTGGGAAAAAAGCCATGAGTTCTATGTGCAGTATTCCCCTAGCACTGGAGTTCTGCCATTCTCACTGATTGGTAAACTTGGTCTTGGCTGGCTGTTCTTGCTGATCTTCTGGGAGAGGGGCCTGTCGCCGTGGTTCCCGAATGTCTTTGCCGGAGGCGGAATTGCCCCACCCTTGCCAGGACCGGGCTAAGTAATCTGCTCGGGTTTGCTCTCGGGAGCTTTTGTTCCCTGCAAGCTCTCGGTACAGCTTTGGAGGATGAGAGTGAAAAGGGTGGCCTCCCAATCTCCACCCTGAGGAGCCGAGAACTCGGGGCCCTGCTCCTCAGTGCGCCCCCAGAGAAAAGCAGTCAGTCACTCCCGTCTCCCCGGTCTCTGGCCGCACTCCGTGCTCACCCGGCCTGTGACCGAGCGTTTCTATCTCTGGCACCCGTCCCCATGTGGAATCTCCAAACCCAGCAGATCCCTGCAGTGCGCTCCCGCGCCACTCCTCCCGGGGGAGGAAGGGGGGGTCCTCCCTGGATCTGCCACTTGTTGGGTCCCTGCTGAAGGAGCAGTGGCCTGACTGTGCCGCGCATCAGTTTATGGCAACCCTGAGCTGAGATCCCACTCCTCAGCTCCGTCTCTGCAGCCGGCTTCCCTGCTCCGATACCTGGGAGCTCTGCTGCACTCAGACACCCCCGGACTTTCTGTGATCCCGAGGGTCCTGAGATCACACTGTCCCAGCGAGGGTTCCACCCCCCGCTTAGCCACTGGAGTGACGTCCTTTAGTGGAGCTGACTTCTAAAAGTTCCGATTTTGGGCTCTGGGGCTCTATCACTTGCCGGTAGCAGCTGACGGAGGCTCCCTCCCCCGCCATCTTATCCTCCCGAATATCGCCTCCGATTCACTTCTCCCCATGTCCTACCTTCCAGAAAGTGTTCGCTTTTCTGTTCAGAGAGTTGCTACTATTCTTTTCTTTGATCTCATGTTGCATTCACAGGTGTTCAGAATGGTTTGATCCCTATCTAGCTGAATTCCTGAGACCAGACGAAATTTAGGTCTCCTACTCCTCTGCCATCTTGCTCCTTCCCCAATTTGGTAATTTCTTATAAACTCACATTTACCATATGATTCAGAAATCCCATTCTTGGGAGAAATAAAAACTTATGATCAAACAAAACCTATACATGAATGCTTATAACAGCTCTATTCATGTTTTCCAAAGCCTGAAAACAACCAAAATATATCTTCTACAGGTGAATGGATAAACAAACTATGGTGCATCCACATAAGGGAATACTACTCAGCAATAAGAAGGAATGAACCACTGATACACAAAACCAATTGAATGATTCTCAAAAGCATTTTACTGAGTGGGAAAAGCCAGCCTCAACAAGTTACATACTTTATTACTCCATTGTTTTTAGAAAATATGAATCCACATTTTAAAAAAAGAAAAAAGAAAAATATTAAGTTTATTCCAGTGAAAAAATAATGTGCATGTGTTTTACAACCGAATGTCTATAGAAACACCTTTATATAAAACTCATTTGGTAGAACTCAGGGATTGATGAGCTTTAGAAGGAGGGCCATGAGCCAAAATAATAAAGAAAGAAAAATGCTCACAGGAGGAAAGAGGATGTGTGGTTCTTCTAAAATAGAAAAGAAAAGAATAAAGAACAAATAATACAGTGGTGAGAACATTTCTGAGACACAAAAATAAAAATCAATGTGAAAGAAAACATTAATAATTTTGTTAGGACAATGTGTAAATGAAATTATTAAAATGGAAGAATGGTAAATGCAAAAATATATAGCTAACAACCAAGCAAATAATCTCTCCAATAGAGAAATATTAACAAAACCATGAATCATAGTTCTTTTACATCAAATTTATTTTGTGAAAGGTAGTCATGTGTTAGCTTAAGTAACTGTGTTGAATAATAATCTGAAGGAATATGGTGATTGTTCTCATGTAAATCTTATGAAAATCAAGGAATGTTTTAATAAAAATACATTTTCAGGCATGACTTGGACTTAATGGTAGTTATGACTGAAGAAAATATTTTCAAATAACATAATTTGTTTATTATAATCATTGACAAGATACATATAAACAACATTCATAATAATTAATATGATTATAATTCCTCTTACCAATATTGCCTACATGCAGTCCTTCATATCAGTATTGAATCCAATCATGTCATGGAGAATATGGTTTATATATAAATATAATTTTCCTTTTTAAAATATAAGTTAACAATTTTCCTGGAAGGAAGACTTAAAAAACAAGACAGAGTACTACCTGTGTATTGTTATACTTGAAAGTGTGAAGGAAACTGGATGACTCACATAGTGTACTCTTTGGACTTCAGAGTTTTTTTCTTTCTAGTTATGCAAGTGGTAAGTATGCCAGAAGTTAAATAGAATCCAGCAAGTGTATGATCAATATTGCAGACAAAAAACCAAAAAACCGAACATGTAGAGAATATGTGTTTATTTCTGATAGTCCATATCACATTTTAAAAGATTTATATTTTATAATTATGAAGGTAATTTTTTTGTGTTCAGAATTGTTGGAAAATAGTCAAGCCATCAGTAAGAAAATAAAAATATCACTTATAATTTCAATAGCAAGAGGAAAACATTGTTGCTAGTTGCTGTGCATTCTCCCCATTGTTTGTGTGTCTATATGAATAGTCTTTCAATCTTGGTTTTAACTTGAGTAAGTTTGAATTGTTAGGATATTCATCATGCCGGATATTTTAGGTTTTAAATTTGTATTATAGGACTTCTCTTTCTGCCCAAGATTGAATAACAGAGACCAAATTGATATTCTTATCTGAAACAGCTAAAGAATGATAAGACAGATGAAACAATGATTTTCAATTTATTGGACGTTGGGCAGCAAAGGACCATGATCTCGGAGATGGAAACAAATGAAGTGAGGCTGACAATTGCTGCAGCTTATTGTCTGGAGAGAGACTGCAGGTCACAGTGCAAAGAGGGGGAGCCTGGCAGTCACCTTGAGTTGACAAGATGGAGCTGGGTGTCCAAGGAGTCCAGGGAGGCCGGAATTTGAAGGACAGAATACCGGAGAAGAGAGAGCCGCACAGAGAGAAAACTCCAGAGCTCAAACAGGGCTAGGAATTGTTCTCGTTCCCATCAGAGTGGTAAAATGACTAATTCATAGAGCATTGATTGAGATATTCAAAGGGTTTTGCCTTAGGAATGAGGCAGTATTGTCAATATTAACTATAGATTAAACACTACTCTGATCTTTGCCAGCTGAGTTTAAAAACTAGGCGTATGTTGTGGGTTGAATTGTGTCCCTTAAAAGGATAGGTTCAAATACTAACCACAATTATCTGCAAATGTGACCTTATTGGAAATAGTCTTCTCATGTGTAATTAATTGAGTCAAGATCAGGTCATACTGAAGTGGGGTGGGCATGAGTCACATATGACTGGTGTCCTTCCAAAAGGAGAAGACAGAGACACAATGGGAGAACATCAGGGGAAGATGGAGGCAGGAACTGGAGTGATGCACTTACAAGCCAAGGAACACCAAGGATTGTTGGCTGTCACCAGAAGATAGGAGAGAGCCATGGAACAGATTCATCCTCAGAACTCTCAGAAGGAACCCACCCTGCTGACACCTTAATTTCTGACTTCCAGCTTCCAGAACTGTAAGACAATAAATTTCTGTTGTTTTAAGCCACCCGGTTTGTGGTGCTTTGTTGTGGCAGCCCTAGGAAACAAATACAACCCAAAGGATCATGCTATTTCCAAGTAATGTAAGTGTGCTTCAGAACAAAGCTCAAGGATAATTATTGATAGAAATACAAAAATACCCAGCACTCAGTAGGGTAAAACTCACATGGTCTAGCATCCAATCAAAATTACCAGGCACGCAAAGAAGCCGGAAAGTAGGACTCATAACGAGGAGAAAATTCAATTGATTGAAACTGGCCTAGAAATGACACATATTGGTAGAGTTAGTAGGTAAGGGCATTAAAATAGTTGTTAAAGCTGTATTCCATATTTTCAAGAAACAAGAGGAGAGTGTAAGCCTATTAAATACAGACATGGAAGACAAATGCACTTTGAGAGATGAAAATGAAAATGTCTGAGTTGAAAAAATACACTGGTTTGGATTAAAGGCAGATGAAATGATTCGTGAACTTGAATATACAGCAATAGAAAGTTTTGATAACAAATCAGAGAAAAAAATGAAACTAATGAATAGAGCACTATTAAGCACCGAGACAACTTCCAGTGGCCTAATATACATACATTTGAAGATCCCAAAAGAGGAAAAGGGGTGGGGGAGAAAATTCATATCTTCAAGATATGAATGAAAAATTATCAAGTTTTATGAAAATTATAATCACACAGATCCAAGAAACGAAAAGAATCCCCCAAATAAGAAAACTATGAAGGGAACCCTTTCATAATGTATACATATATCAAATCATCATGATGTAAACATGAAATATCACAATTTTGTCAATTTTACTTCAATACAGCTGAAAAATAGAAAAAAGAAGAAAACTACTATGTCAATTCACATAATAATCAAATTGCTTAAAACTAGTGCTAAAAAGAAAATCTTTTAAGGAATCGTGTAGGAGGGACTCACTTTACCTACAAAGGAACAAAGATGACAGTCGTTTTTGTGAAAACAGTGATATCCCAGACACAAAAGTTCAAATAGTGTATGATTCCATTTATATGAGATATCCAGAGTAAGAAAACCCATTAGGGTAGGTAGCAGATTAGTGGTTGCCAGAGGCTGGAGAAAGGAAGGAATTGGAAGCAATTGCTTAATGAGGATGGGGATTCTCGTATGGGGTCATGAAGAAGTTCCAAAAATAGATAGTAGTGATGATTGTACTTCAAGTGCCACCGACTTGTACACCTTAAAACCATTGAAATTGTTAGTTTTATCATGTGAATTTTACCACACAAAAAAAAAGAAAGCCAGAGAAAGTGGAAAAATATCTTTAAAGTACTAAAAGGAAAAAAAAAAAATTCTACCTAGATTTCTATACCCAGTTAAAATATATTTCAAAAACAAAAGTGAAATAGGTGTTTTCAGAACTATATAACCTGAAATCATGTATTACCAACAGATGTGCACTATGAGAAATGTTGAGGGAAGTCCTGCAAGCAGACAGAAAATGATACCAGATAGAAATCTGGATCTATAGGGGCGCCTGGGTGGCTCAGTCTGTTGAGCGTCTGCCTTCAACTCAGGTCATGATCCCAGGGTCCTGGGATCCAGTCCCGCATCAGGCTCCCTGCTCCTCAGACAGCCTGCTTCTCCCTCTGCCTGCAGCTCCCCCTGCTTGTGGACCTTCTCTCTCTCTCTCTCACACACACAAATAAATAAATAAAATCTTTTTAAAAGAAATCTGGATCTACAAAGGAATGAAGGGCAACTATATTGAAATTGCAACCACGTGGTATAATGTAACTGCAATTACCTGAGTAAATATGAGCTATTTTCCATATTGTGTAAATGTCTTTAATAAAAGATAATTGATAGTTTAAAGGAAAATGGCAATGTATGGAATGGTTTATAACATATATAAAAGTAAAATTTATGACAACTGTATATGAAGACCGAGAAGGGAAAAGGTTATACTGTTGGGTTTTGTGTGCCTGACTATTCTGGGATGCAATGGATAAGGCTGGCTCTTCTCTTCTTTGCACATAAAGGCCCTGGCACAGTGGCCAGGTGAGCACACATGTAGCAGGCATTTCAAAGACATTCATCATTTAAAGTGTGAACACAATGTGACTAGAGGGAATGCTGTAAACCCCAGAAAAAATTATTTTTCTCAGTTCCTTGAATAAAGAACTCAAGGAATCACTTCACCTTGTGTCCTTAAAGGGTATCAAGCTACACATTTTTTATTGATTTGGTTGAGATTAGGCAACCTGAACATCAGTCAAGGGGACCGTGGGCCATGTTGGGGGAGCAGAGGCGACAGATGAAAGTAAAATGAGCAAAATTCCCTGCCCTTGTTGAGGGGGCTGGAACATGAACTGAAAATACTTTCAAAAGAAGGAAGCATGAGTACAAAGTCAGGGGAGGCCCTCCACGTTATTTGGTGCTGAGAAGCAACCAGGAAAATGCACTAGCAGGGGCCTCTTTGCAGAACAGAGTTCGAAGCAAAGCTAGGAAGGAAGGAAGGAAGGAAGGAAGGAAGGAAGGAAGGAAGGAAGGAAGGAAGGAAGGAAGGAAGGAAGAGACAAGGATTGGCATCAGTAGGAAGGAAGAGCCTGTGAAAAATCCTAACAGAATCCTACGGGGGATAGTGGGTTACGGGGAAGGCAGCGGGTCCCGTGCTGAAAATCGAGACTGGATGAGTGGGTAGGACAGCGTGTGCCAGTGTGTGTCTAGGTCAGGGGTGGGGACAGTGAGGAGTTGGGAACGAGAAATGGGGTGGTAAGTTAGGCTGGAGACACAGAAATTGGGGCTCACGAGTTGTTGACGATGCTGGAGAGCCAGGCAGCAAAACTGGGATTCAGTGCATTGAGCCGAATGGAGTCCACACAGATTCATACCTGTGAGGGGCGTGGCAGTCCACGGCCCAGGAAAGGGCTTCTAGCACAGGGCTTTCCCCGCAGTGCTCAGAGGGAACCTAGAGTTCTGTGGTTGGGTGACAGGGCTACTGTCCCCAAGGAAGAGGGAAGAGTGCTGAGTGGGCAGGACTCTGGGATTATAGTCCTCACTTCAGTCAGACTGATCTGCCTTCCTCATTGTAGTGTTTTGTTTTGTTTTGTTTTTAAGATTTTATTTATTCATTTGAGAGAGAAAGTGAGAGCATGAGCAGAGAGAGGGGCAGAGGGAGAGGGAGCAGAGCAGGAAGCCCGACGTGGGGCTCCATCCCAGGACCCTGAGATCACAACCTGAGTCAAAGGCAGACGCTTTACCGACTGAGCCACCCAGGCACCTGGCCATTGTAGTGTTAAGACCTAAAATTAAGGCTCAGTATTATGTGCTGTCTTGACATCTGGGAAATTGGGAGGGACTTGGATAATCTAACTTCCGGTTCCCCTCTCCACTCTGGTCTTGCAGATAAGGTCTCCTAGCCAAATAAACCTCCTTACAAAGAAAACCGAGCTCAGTTCTCACTTATCTTTGAGTAGGTTTCAGTTCCTGCCAGCCTCAAAACCATTCAAGCAAACCAATCACATCCTCCTGTGGGATCCAGGGGTCATCCCGTTGTCTTGATTCTTCAAAGTCTATCTACCTCCCACAGTCTGGGTTGTTCGCTGTTCCCGAGTGCAACCCCTGTGTGGTCCTGCATGGCATGCTTTGTCCTCCTCCCCTGAGCTGTAAGTACATGTAATTAATAAACTGTGAATCTCATCATACTGTCAGATGTCATATGCTCAACCATCCCCATAGACCTAAGGCAGGAGTCCCTCACTCACCAATAGGGAGAATAGAAGATGATTAAAACACTTGTATTTGTGGATTGGACTTCTGTAGAGGGCTTCAGCTGAAATGAGAATTCTCATGTCTAAAATTTTGATGACCACTATCCACCAGTTAGATATAGAATGGCTCATGGAGAAATGGCCTCCAGGGACCCTGACCCAAGATCAACTTCCAGTCCCTTGCTCTGTTTGCCATGAAAAATTTTAGTTACTGCGGAGCTGCCAGCTTCCTAAAACAGACACACTTGATTAGAGGAGTGTCTGGGTATCGGTGTGTGTAAGCTTAAACTTGCTCAAACAATGCCAAGAGCAGAGCCTTAAAAGTGACCTGAAATAGCAGATGTGTGACTGCAAACTCATATCACTGCATATATAATATTAGCCCCAAATACACAGGTATATATATATGCGTACATATGCACACATAACTGTACATAGGTATAGTTACACATAAAAGTATATATGTAAGTATATATATATGTATATATGTAAGTATATATAGTTATACATATTTTTAAAAGTACTCACCCAGAAATCCACCAGAAAATGTATTCCTATTTCTTTAAACTGGATGAGTACTTTTTCCCTTTCAAGTCTTCCCTGGATTTATTAAACTTTGATTTTAGCTGCTAACTCTGTGACCCTATTGATGTGGCCTAATCTAGTCTCCACCCCAAGTCCCTCTCCTGATTGTCCAAGCCATGTTTCCCGTTGCCCACTGGACAGCTTCACCTGGACAGCCCTCTCAACCTCACCATCGACATGACCCACACTTACCTCATCTGCCACACCCTTCCTCATTTCTACCCCTAACTCCAATCACCACAAACTTTCCTCTATCCTTGATCTCAAGAGGAACAGCTTCCACCTAGTCAACAACCTTCAGAACTCAGAATCATTATACACTCTCCAACACCCTTTCACAGGATTACCCTAAAATCTGTCTCTTCGCCTTCTCCCACCCACAGCCTGAATTATAGTGCCTTGTCATTTTCATTTGCTCTGTTTACTTGGTGTTTTACATTCATTACGTTTTCAAAAAATATTTGTTGAAGCAATAAATGAAATAATGAATGAATTAATCAAGGTGCAAGAGGGTCACATTCGATGATTCAAAATGTGGAGCCTGCCCCCTGCCTGGGCCCTCTGACCAGATGGAAGAAGCCCAAAGTGCTACAGCGGCTCACATAACTTTCGAATTCCCATGGGAAACTTTCACTGAGAGTGTCATTTGGGACATCTCCTCCGTACATACAAACATCGTCTCTGAGGTGGAGATACCCTCAACAAGTAGTACACTGTGCTTCCTGCATTGGACCCCACAAATCCCCTCATCCCCAGTCAGTTTAAGAAGGAAGAGTGCCATTTCCATGGGTTTCCATCCACCCTGCAAATGTCTTGCTCCTTGGGCTAATCCTCTGTCTGGTGGCAACGTAGACCAACAGTCATAGCCATAGGACCTCTGCCCTCTAGTGTGCCAACAACTCAGAATCTGGGCGAGGCGGCCTGAGCCAGGGACAACACCCAGACTTATTTCAAGGCATGTCCACACCCAGCCCTTTACCTGCAGAGTCACTGAAGTGATTAGTCCCAGGGCATTGCTCCTCCAATCCAACCCCTCCTTGCAGGTGCACACTCCCTTCCACTACTCACTAGTGTTTCTGGTCTGTCTCAACTGTCAGACATCAGTCACCACCCCCACTCACTCACATAGCCCCAGCCTCTACAGAGGGGTCCCCTGTGCACAGAGGAGACACATCCCAGCCTCCAGTAGGCACCAAGGCAGCTCTCAGCCCTGGCACACCGGCAAGGGTGCACTGGACCCTTGTACTCAAGAGTACTCAAGAGTGTTGCTCACCCAGATGATGCAGGGAGCAGCTGTGCTCTTCCTGACAGAACTTAGCATGGTCCTGAATGTAAGGGCTGGTGTCTGGCATGCTGCAAGGCCACTCCTCCAGTTGACCTGTTTACTCAGACCACATTGAGACTTCCAGCCAGTAATGATGATTCCACGATTTCCCAAACTTATTCATATAAGGTGTCCAATACCACCCACCCAGATTCCCCGCCATCTTTCCTTCTGGACTCTTCTCCCTACACTGTATTCTGCACGCAGAGCCCTGACTGCCAGCATGCCAGGGGCTCTCTGGACTTGGTTTTGCATGTGGCCTCTCTTGTGGACTCTGGCAATTGCTCTGCCCAGGATGCTTTCAATGCCCCTCACTGACGAAGGGTGTCTTGTCTGGTCCCCTTCCCTGGCTCCGGGTCATTCTGGCTGAATCCTTGCTTCTCAAATAAAGGAAAAATGTCCTGATGACATTTCAGGGTTCTAATCATACCCAGGTTCTCTTTACTCAGGACAGCACTGCATAAATCCAGCTTCATATGGGTGAGAGATTAAGTTAATTTTCTGCTTAACCTAATGAGAAAATGGGAGACACAAATTAAAATAACATTGACACAATGTTTTTACTCATAATTTTGACCAAAATTTAAAAGATTAGTAAAATGTTGGTGAGAGTATATAATATTCACATATAGCAATTTGTGAGAAAACATATTGGAACACATTTTTGGTAATGTTCATTAAAAATTTTAAATATTCATATCCTTTGCCTGTTACCAAGTATGTTAAAAGGAAAGGAAACTGGAAGGTTAATATATACATCACTACCAAGTATGTTAAAAGGAAATATGTATATATATGCCTAGAATAAGCTTTAAAATAATACACACCAGATTGTTAATTGTGGTGAACTCTGAGAAGAGGGCTAAATTTTGGAGGAAATTTGTAAAAGGGAGAATTGTGATTGATTTGTATTTTTAGATTTTTTTTACAAGACTGTATGAACCTTTTAAAGTAAAATATTTTAAAAGCCTAAAACCAGAAATAGGAGGTGTGTGTTAATCAGTTAAAATAACTGGTAGCTGATGCAATAAACAAAACCTGAAATATGAGTGGCTCAACACGACAAAATTTTTGTTGTTATCATTCACATAGATTCTGACGTGGGTTGGCAGGGACTTTCTGCCCTCAGGTAACTCAGGAATCCAGGCTGCTTCCATCTGGTAGCTGTACATCTCAACACGGGGTCCCCATGTTTGCTGCTGATGAGCAAAAGAAGCATGGAAATGGCATACTGGCTCCTACCTACAAGTGGGCCACCCAGGAAGGAGAGAGAGAGAGAGAGACAAGATGTGGATGAGCACTTAAAATCTCTCCCAGAAACTATCAACCAGCAGGTGCTTAAGAAAAAGTTATAGTTTGTGATCACCGCAGCCCTCTTCATTCTTGGAGGAGTTTCTGAGAAAACCAAATTTGCCTTGAAATTCATCAACTTTTTAAAGAGCCTACTATGCAACAGGTGCTCTCAAATACAGGATCACATCTAATTTTCAAGGGGTGCTCTGAATCTTAGCAGGGAGAACTCACCTTTCTTCACTCAATAGCACTTTTCTGCACTGCCTTTTGCAATAACCTCTATAATCTCAGCAGACAGAATTTTCTTCTTCTTTGTGATGCATGGTCAAAATATGAATTTATGAGCCTCTGCTACCTTCCACATAACTGTACGTTCATGAACACCTTTTGGCACACTGCAAACCAGGATTTTCCTGCGGGGCAGGTACATAGACAAGAACAGCGGAAGGATAGTTGTTTTAATTAGCTTGGGCTGCTACAATAAGATTCCAGAGACTGGGTGGTTTAAACAACAGAAACTGCTCACCGTTCTAGGGTCTACAAAGTCCAAGATCACAGTGCTGGCAGATTCTGTGTCTGGCAAGGACCTTCTTCCTGGTTTGCAGCCAGCCAGCCATTTTCTCCTTTTATCATCACATGGCCAAAAGGTCTTGAGTCTCTCTTCTTATAGGGACACTAATCTCAACATGGAGGCTCCACCTTCATGACTTCACTGAAACCGAATTACCTCCCTAAGGCCTCCTAATACTACCCCATTGGGGGTTATGGTTTCAATAGATGAATTTGGAAAGAACACAAACATATAGTCCATAACAATGAGTGTTTTTTTCTTTTATTATCAGAGCTAGCATGTCTGCTAAGGAACCATTCTTCATCTCCTAGAAGGACTCCAAAGATTTTAAGAATTCAGCCTCTGTAGATGTTTGCTTACACAGAGCTTTCCATGACCTTTCCTTGTCTATCATTTATGAGGGAGGCTTTGGGATGTGTTGGTTTATTTTTGTTTGTTTCATTTTGTTTATTTTATTTAAATTCAAGTTAGTTGACATAGTGTATTATTATTCCAGGGGGAGAATTTAGTGATTCATCAGTTGCGTATAACAATGAGTGCTCATTACATCGAGTGCCTTCCTTAATGCCCATCACCCAGTTACACATCCCCCCACCCACTTCCCCTTCAGCAACCTTCAATTTGTTCCCTAGAGTCTCTTATGGTATGCCTCCTTCTCTATTTTCATTTTATTTTATTTTTCCTTTTTAATGTTAAAAATTTGAGCCTTTTGTGTCCTTTGGATAAATACTTAGTAGTGCAACTGCTGGGTATTAGGGTAGTTCTATTTTTAACTTTTTGAGGAACCTCCATACTGTTTTCCAGAGTGGCTGCACCAGTTTGCATTCTACCAACAGTGTAAGAAAGATCCCCTTTCTCTGCATCTTTGCCAACATCTGTTGTCTCCTGAGTTGTTAATTTTAGCCATTCTGACTGGTGTAAGGTGGTAACCCATTGTGGTTTTGATTTGTATTTCCCCGATGATGCGTGATGTTGAAGATTTTTTCATATGTCTGTTAGCCATTTGTATGTCTTCTTTGGAGAAATGTCTGTTCATGTCTTCTACCCATTTGTTGACTGGATTTTTTTTTTCGGAGGGGGGGTGTTGAGTTTGATAAGTTCTTTATAGATCTTGGATACTAGCCCTTTATCTGATATGTCATTTGCAAATATCTTCTCTCATTCCATAGTTTGCCCTTTAGTTTTGTTGAGTGTTTCCTTTGCTGTGCAAAACCTTTTTATCCTGATGAAGTCCCAATAGTTCATTTTCTTAAGATTTTATTTATTTGACAGAGAGAGATAGTGAGAGGGAACACAAGCACAGGGAGCTGGAGAGGGAGAAGCAGGCTCCCCGCTGAGCAGGGAGCCCAACATGGGGCTCAATCCCAGGATGCTGGGACCATGACCTGAGCCAAAGGCAGACACCTAACGACTGAGCCACACAGGCGCCCCCCAATAGATCATTTTTGCTTGTTTCCCTTGCCTCTCGAGTCATGTCTAGCAAGATGTTTTGCGGCCGAGGTCGAAGAGGTTGCTGCCTGTGTTCTCCTCTAGGATTTGGATGGACTCCTGTCTCACATTTATGTCTTTCATCTATTTTGAATTTATTTTTGTGTATGATGTAAGAAAGTGGTCCTGTTTCATTCTTCTGCATGTGGCTGTCCAATTTTCCCAACACCATATGTTGAAGAGACTGTCTTTTTTCCATTGGATATTCTTTCCTTCTTTGTCGAAGATTAGTTGACCATAGAGTTGAGAGTCCATTTCTGGGTTCTCTATTCTGTTCCATTGATCTATGTGTCTGTTTTTGTGCCAGTGCCATACTGTCTTGAGGAGTACAGCTTTGTAATACAGCTTGAAGTCTGGAATTGTGATGCCTCCAGTTTTGGTTTTCTTTGGCAACATTACTTTAGCTATTCAGGTTTTTTTCTGGTCCCATACAAATTTTAGAACTGTTTGTTCCAGCTTTGTGAAAAATGCTGGTGGTATTTTGATAGGGATTGCATTGAATGTGTAGATTGCTTTGGGTAGCATAGACATTTTAACAATATTTGTTCTTCCAATCCATGAGCATGGAATGTTTTTCCATTTCTTTGTGTCTTCCTCAATTTCTCTCATAAGTGTTCTATAGTTTTCAGAGTACAGATCTTTTACCTCTTTGGTTAGGTTTATTCCCAGTTATCTTACAGTTTTGGGTGCAGTTGTAAATGGGATCGATTCCTTGATTTCTCTTTCTGCTGCTTCATTGTTGGTTATAGAAATGCAACAGACTTCGGTGCATCGATTTTATATACTGTGACTTTGCTAAATTCATGTGGCAGTTCTAGCAATTTTTTGGTAGAGTGTTTTGGGTTTTCTACATACTATATCATGTCTTCTGTGAAGAAAGAAAGTGTGACTTCTTCTTTGCCAATTTGGATGCGTTTTATTTCTTTTTGTTGCCTGATTGCTTAGGTTGGGACTTCCAGTACTATTTTGAACAACAGTGGTGAGAGTGGACATCCCTGTCGTGTTCCTGATCTTGGGGGAAAAGCTCTTTTTTTCCCCATTAAGGACAATATTAGCCTTGGGTCTTCCACATATGGCTTTTATGATGTTGAGGTATGTTTCATGTATCCTTACTTTGTTGAGGGTTTTTGTCAAGAAAAGATTCTGTATTTTGTCTAATGCTTTTTTCTGCATCTATTGAGAGGATCATATGGTTCGTATCCTTCCTTTTATTAATGTGGTGTATCACAATTGATTTGCAGATGTTGAACTAACCCTGCAGCCCAGGAATATATCTCACTTGGTCCTGGTGAATAATCCTTTTAATGTACTGTTAGATCCAATTAACTGGTATCTGGGTGAGAATTTTTACATCCATGTTCATCAGGGATATTGGTTTGTAATTCTCCTTTTTGGTGGGGTCTTTGTCTGATTTTGAGATAAAGGTAAAATGTTGGTTTCATAGAATGAGTTTGGAAGTTTTCCTTCCATTTCTATTTTTTGGAGTAGTTTGAGAATAATAAGTATTAGCTCTACTTTAAATGTTTGGTAGAATTCCCTGGGAGGCCATCCAGCCCTGGACTTTTGCTTTTTGGGAGATTTTTGATGACTAATTCAATTTCTTTGTTGGTTATGGGTCTGATCAGATTTTCTATTTATTCCTCTTTTTTTTCTTTTTTTTTTAAATTTTATTTATTTTTTTGAAAGAGAGAGCACAAGCAGGGGGAGTGGCAAGCAGAGGGATGGAGAGAGGCAGGCTCCCCGCTGAGCAGGGAGTCCAATGTGGGGTTCAATCCTGGGACCCAGGGAATCACGACCTGAGCTGAAGGCAGATGCTTAACTGACTGAGCCACTCAGGAGCCCCAGCCTGTTTCAGTTTTGATAGTTTGTATGTTTCTAGGAATTTATCCATTTCTTCCAGATTGCCTAATTTGTTGGCATTTAATTGCTCATAATATTCCCTTATAATGGTTTGTATTTTTGTGGTGTTGGCTATGATCTCTCCTTTTTCATTCATGATTTTGTGTCTTTTTTTCTTTTTGATAAGTCTGGCTAGGGGTTTATCAATCTTGTCAATTCTTTCAAAGAACTCAGTCCTGGTTTCATTGATGTGTTCTACTTTTTTTTTAATTTCTATATCATTGATTTCTGCTCTAAACTTTATTTCTCCTCTCTTGCTAGATTTAGGCTTTATTTGCTGTTCGTTTTCCAGCTCTTTTAGGTGTAAGGTTAAGTTGTGTATTTGAGACTTTTCTTGCTTCTTATGAAAGACCTGTATTGCTATATACTTCCCTTTTAGGACTGCCTTTGCTGCATCCCGAAGGTTTTGGACTATTGTATTTTCATTATCATTTGTTTCCATGTATTTTTTAAATTTCTTCTTTGATTTTCTGGTTGACCATTCATTCTTTAGTAGGATGCTCTTTAGCCTCCATATATTTGTGGTCCTTCCAAATTTTTTCTTGTGGTTGACTTCAAGTTTTGTAGCACTGTGGTCTGAAAATATGCATGGCATGATTTCAGTCTTTTTGTACAGGTTGAGTCCTGATTTGTGACCTAGTATGTCATCTATTCTGGAGAAAGTTCCATGTGCACTTGGAAAAAAAGGTGTATTCTGCTGCTTTAGGATGAAATGCTCTGAATATATCTGTTAAGTCCATTTGGTCCTGTGTGTGTCATTCAAAGCCCTTGTTTCCTAGTTGATCTGCTTAGAAATGATCTGTCCATTGCTGTGAGTAGGTTGTTAAAGTCCCCTACCATTATTGTATTATTATCAATGAGTTTTTTAAGTTTGTTATTAATTGATTTATATATTTGGCTGCTCCCAAGTTAGGGGCATAAATATTTACAATTGTTAGATCTTCTTGTTGGATAGGCCCCTTTATTATGATGTAGTGTCCTTCTTCATCTCTTATTACAGACTTTGTTTTAAAATCTCGTAATAAAGTGCTCGCTTTGGCAGCACATATACTAAAATCTTGTAATAAAAATTTAAAAAGAATAAGAAAATAAGTGAAAAATAATAATAAAATAAAGAATAAAAGTACAAAGGAGGCTAGATACTATTTTCCCCTAGAGCTGAAGCTTTGCAGCACTGTATGATCAGTAAACTTGGTGTGAACTAGTTATTTGTGCTGGTCTTCTGGAGGAAGAGTCTTCTGCTCTGATTCTCAGGTGGACTGGCGTTATTGGAAATGTGCCTCCAGGGTGCAGGGAGGTGGGGCTTGGTGTAAGCAGCTCTGGACTCCACTAAGTGGCGCTGTTTTGCCCCCTCGTGGCTTTCAGCACTGATGGGCCAGATGACTATGGCGGCACCCAGCTCTCTAGCCCTGGAGCCGAAAATTCACACCCCGCCACTCTTCAGTGAGCCCTCACGGAAGAGCAATCAATCACTCTTGGTTCTCCGGTTTCCATCAGAACCGTGTGTTTACCTTGCCTGGGTCTGAGTTTTTTTTTATCTCAGGCACACAACTGAATTTCAAAACTCCAAATTTTAGGGACTCTTGCTGTGTGGACCTGCTGCTCCTCCTGAGGAGGGTCTCACCATGCTTCTGCCTTTTGCCGACCAGTCCCAGGAAAGTGGTCGTACAACCATGCAGTTGTTCACAGTTTATGAAAATACAGGGCAGAAAGCCAGCACCTAGACTCTTTGCTCTCAGCCAGCTACCACACTCCTATGCCTGGGAACAGTGCAACACTTAAGCACCACCTGTTCTTCTTGTGACCCAGGGGATCCTCAGACCACAGTGTCACACCTGGGATTTTGCCCTGCTTTGCCACCTGAGCACCTTTGAGCCAAGCACGTCCCCCACTTTAACAGACTTCTAAAAGTTCTGATTTTGCACTCCACTGCTTATAATACTTTGCAGTAGCCTCCATAAGTAGGTTCTGTCCCCACCACCATATCCACAGCAATATCACACCAGATTCAAGTCTCCACACCTCTTACCCTCCAAAAGGTGGTCATTTTTCTACTTGTAGACTTGCAGTATTTGTTCTCCCAGACCTCTGATTTCTTGGGTGTTCAGAATGATTGATAACTAGCTGTATTTGCGAGACCAAACTTAGGGTCCCTCTACTCCTCTGCCATCTCAACTCCTCCTGTTTTGTTTTTTATTTTGTTTTGAGGCTTTGGGTTTTAAACACATGGTAAACTCATTTGTCTGTGTATGTGTTCGGTGGACAATTCCAAAAAATACATCCCATTAAAATCCTACTGCAAATATCAGGGTGGTTTCAAAAATAATCTGACTTCAGAATTATATCCCAATAACCAGTACATTACACATCACATCAGACCCTACTCACAAGCCCATCTGGAAAACACTGAGAGGTTTTTAAATACACCCAAGGGGGATGACAATATATTAGCTCCCTAGGGCTGCCGTAACAAATTACCACAAACTGACAGGATTAAAACAGTAGAAATTTATTCTTTCACAGTTCTGGAGGCCAACGGTCCAAAATGAAGGTGCCAGCAAGTTGGTACCTTCTGCAGACTTTGAAGAAGAATTCTATCTCATGGCTTTCTCCTAGCTTCTGGCGATTGCCAGGAAAACCTTGACATTCCTTCCCTTTCAGATGCATCACTCCAATCTCTGATTCCATTCTTCACATCCCCTTCTCTATGTGTGTGTGTTTATTTTTTTTTAAAGATTTTATTTATTTATTTGACAGAGAGAGGGACAGTGAGAGAGGGAACGCAAGCAGGGGGAGTAGGAGAGGGAGAAGCAGGCTTCCTGCTGAGCAGAGAGCTCAATGCGGGGCTCGATCCCAGGACCCTCGGATCACGACCTGAGCCGAAGGCAGACGCTTAACTGACTGAGCCACCCAGGCACCCCCGTGTGTGTGTTTAAATCTCCATCTCCTTTTTCTTATTATACCATTCATTGTTTTTAGGGTCCACCCTAAATCCAAGATAATCACAACTCTAGATTCCTAAAGTGATTACATTTGCAAAAACTCTACTCCCTAATAAGGCCACATACACACATACAGGTATGCCCCATTTTTAGAAAGTTTGCATTATGCCACTTCATTTTTATGAAAGATCTATGTTGGTACCTGTTTTCACTAGCTGAAAGAAATTCCAAGAGGATATTTGCTTTTAAGAAAAAAAGGTGAAAAACAAAAATATAGAGTTCAGCATTTGTTTTGCAGTGAGCCCTATAAAGAGGCAGCCTCTATAAAGTGCCTCTATAAAGAGGCAGCACCCCAAGCAGAGAGGGTGGCACCACCGAGGTCTTTCCCCCTAGAACTACACTTGGCATCTCAGCATCAAGCCACCATACCTTTGAAGTTATCTTTGAGCATCTGTACTTTATCTTGATTTATTTTGTACATCTGTTACCATGATGTGTCCTAAGGTATCAGAAAAGCCTAAGAGAGGTTATTGTTGGGGTCTGGGAATGCTAAAAACATTTTCCTTATAAATTAATGGTAATTGCGGGATGGAGCAAGATGGCGGAGGAGTAGGAGACCTGGATTTCGTCTGATCTCAGGAATTCAGCTGAATAGGGATCAAAACATTCTGAACACCTACAAACTCAACAGGAGACCGAAGAAGAGAATAGCAACAACTCTCTGAACAGAAAAGCGACCACTTTCTGAAAGGTAGGACATGCGGAGAAGTGAATCCGAGGCGATATTCAGAAGGATAGACGGCGGGGGAGAGGGCCTCCGTCGGCCGCTTCTGGCAACTGATAGAGCCGCGGAGCACAAAATCGGAACTTTTAGAAGCCGGCTCCACTGAGGGACATCTCTCCAGTGGCTAAGCGGGGGGTGGAACCCTCGCGGGACAGTGTGGTCTCAGGACCCTCAGGGTCACAGAAAGACCAGGGGTGCCTGAGTGCGGCAGAGCTCCCAGGTATCCAGGCGGGGAAGCCGGCTGCAGAGACAGAGCCGAGGCACGGGCTCTCAGCTCGGGGTGGCCATAAACTGTGATCCACGGCCCAGTCGGGCCACTGCTCCTCCAGCAGGGACCCAACAAGCGACAGATCCGGAGAGACGCCCCTCCCTCCCCTGGGAGGAGTGGCACAGAAGGGCACCGCAGGGATCTGCTGGGTTTGGAGACTCCACACAGGGTCGAGTGCCAGAGATAGAAACACTCGGTCATAGGCCGGGTGAGCACGCAGTGCAGCCGGAGACCGGGGAGACAGGAGTGATTGCTTTTCTCTGGGGGCGCATTGAGGAGCAGGGCCCCGAGTTCTCAGCTCCTCCGAGTGGAGATTGGGAGGCCACCATTTTCACCCTGGTCCTCCAAAGCTGTACCAGAGCTTGCAGGGAACAAAAGCTCCTGAGTGCAAACCCGAGCAGCTTGCTTAGCCAGGACCGACAAGGGCGGGGCAATTCCGCCTCCAGCAAAGACATTTGGGAACCACGGCAACAGGCCCCTCCCGCAGAAGATCAAGACAAACAGCCAGCAACCCAAGACCAAGTTTACCGATCAAGGAGAACGGGAGAACTCCAGAGCTAGGGGAATACTACACGTAGACTTCATGGCTTTTTTTAACATGATTCATTAGTTTTTCAAAGTTAATTTTTTAACTGTTTTTTTTTAATTTTTCTTTTTCCCTTTTCAACCAACATCTTATCAATCCCTTTTTTTAAAAAAACATTTTTTATTTTTCATTTGTAGAGTCATATTTTATCCCTTCATAGTAGTTACCCTTATTTTTGGCATATATATATATATAAATTGTTCTCTCTTTAAAATTTTGAGATACAGTTTCTTCTAACAGGTCAAAATATACCCTAAATCACTAGTGTATGGCATTGTTCTGGTCTCCTGCCTGATCACATTCTCTACCTTGTTTTTTCTTTCATTTTTCTTTTTCTTTTCTTTTTTTTTAAATTTTCTTCATTCTTTTTTCAAACAACTTCTTATCAATCGCTTTTATAAAATCTTTTATAATTTTCATCTTTACAGTCATCTTCCATCCCTTCATAGTATCAACCCTTATTTTGTACATATATAAGTCTTTCTTCATTTAAAATTTTAGGAGGCACTTTTTTCTAACAGACCAAAATATGCCCAAAATCTAGTGTGTGGCACTGATCTATGCACTGGCCTGATCATATTTGATCATATTCTGGTTTTTTTTGTATTGTTCTGTTTTTGTTTTTATCTTTTCTTTTTGTTTTGGTTTTTTTTCTTTCTTTTCTCTTTCTTTTTTCTTTCTTTCCCTTTGTTTTCCCCTGTTTACAGGTCTTTCCTGATTTGTTTAGAGTATATTTGCTGGGGACTTGTTAACCTGTTAGCATTTTGTTCTCTCATTCATCTATTCTCCTCTGGACAAAATGACAAGACGAAAAAAATCACCTCAGCAAAAAGAACAAGAGATAGTACCGTCAGCCAGGGACCTACTCAATACGGACATTAGTACGATGTCGGACCTAGAGTTCAGAATCATGACTTTAAAGATACTAGCTGGGCTTGAAAAAAGCATGGAAGTTATTAGAGAAACCCCTTCTGGAGAAATAAAAGAACTAAAATCTAACCAAGTCGAAATCAAAAAGGCTATTAATGAGGTGCAATCAAAAATGGGGGCACTAACTGCTAGAATAAATGAGGCAGAAGAGAGAATCAGTGATATAGAAGACCAAATGATGGAAAATAAAAAGCCTGAGAAAAGGAGAGAGAAACAACTACAGGATCACGAGGGCAGAATTCGAGAGATAAGCGATACGATAAGACGAAACAACATTAGAATAATTGGGATCCCAGAAGAAGAAGAAAGAGAGAAGGGGGCAGAAGGTATATTGGAGCAAATTATAGCAGAGAACATCCATAATGTGAGGAAGGACACAGGCATCAAAATCCAGGAGGCACAGAGAACCCCTCTCAAAATCAATAAAAATAGGTCAACACCCCGACATCTAATAGTAAAACTTACAAGTCTCAGAGACAAAGAGAAAATCCTGAAAGCAGCTCGCGAGAAGAGATATGCAACCTACAATGGTAGAAACATTAGATTGGCAACAGACCTATCCACAGAGACCTGGCAGGCCAGAAAGGACAGGCATGATATCTTCAGAGCAATAAACGAGAAAAATATGCAGCCAAGAATACTATTTCCAGCTAGGCTCTCACTGAAAATTGAAAGAGAAATAAAAAGCTTCCAAGACAAACAAAAACTAAAGGAATTTGCAAACACGAAACCAGCCCTCCAAGAAATATTGAAAGGGGTCCTCTAAGCAAAGAGAGAGCCTAAAAGCAGCATAGATCAGAAAGGAACAGAGACAATATACAGTAACAGTCACCTTACAGGCAATACAATGGCACTAAATTCATACCTTTCAATAGTTACCCTGAATGTAAATGGGCTAAATGCCCCAATCAAAAGACACAGGCTATCAGATTGGATTAAAAAACAAGACCCATCGATATGCTGTCTTCAAGAGACTCATTTTAGACCCAAAGACACCCCCAGATTGAAAGTGAGGGGGTGGAAAACCATCTACCATGCTAATGGACACCAAAAGAAAGCTGGAGTGGCAATCCTTATATCAGACAAATTAGATTTTAAAACAAAGACTGTAATAAGAGATGAGGAAGGACACTATATCCTACTTAAAGGGTCTATCCAACAAGAAGATCTAACAATTGTAAATGTCTATGCCCCGAACATGGGAGCAGCCAATTATATAAGGCAATTAATAACAAAAGTGAAGAAACACATTGACAACAATACAATAATAGTGGGGGACTTTAACACCCCCCTGACTGAAATGGACAGATCATCTAAGCAAAAGATCAACAAGGAAATAAAGACTTTAAATGACACACTGGACCAAATGGACTTCACAGACATATTCAGAACATTCCACCCCAAAGCAACAGAGTACACATTCTTCTCTAGTGCCCATGGAACATTCTCCAGAATAGATCACATCCTAATTCACAAATCAGGTCTCAACCGGTACCAAAAGATTGGGATTATTCCCTGCGTATTTTCAGACCACAATGCTTTGAAACTACAACTCAATCACAAGAGGAAAGTTGGAAAGAACTCAAGTACATGGAAGCTAAAGAGCATCCTACTAAAGAATGAATGGGTCAACCAGGAAATTAAAGAAGAATTAAAAAAATTCATGGAAACCAATGAAAATGAAAACACAACTGTTCAAAATCTTTGGGATACAGCAAAGGGAGTCCTGAGAGGAAAGTATATAGCAATACAAGCCTTTCTCAAGAAACAAGAAAGGTCTCAAATACACAACCTAACCCTACACCTGAAGGAGCTGGAGAAAGAACAGCAACTAAAGCCTAAACCCAGCAGGAGAAGAGAAATAATAAAAGATCAGAGCAGAAATCAATGAACTAGAAACCAAAAGAACAGTAGAACAGATCAACGAAACTAGGAGCTGGTTCTTTGAAAGAATTAACAAGATTGATCAACCCCTGGCCAGACTTATCAAAAAGAAAAGAGAAAGGACACAAATCAACAAAATCATGAATGAAAGAGGAGAGATCACAACCAAGACCAAAGAAATAAAACAATTATAAGAACATATTATGAGCAACTCTATGCCAGCAAATTAGATAACCTGGAAGAAATGGGTGCATTCCTAGAGATGTATCAACTACCAAAACTGAACCAGGAAGAAATAGAAAACCTGAACAGACCTAGAACCACTAAGGAAATTGATGCAGTCATCAAAAATCTCCCAACAAACAAAAGCCCAGGGCCCGATGGCTTCCCAGGGGAATTCTATCAGACATTTAAAGAAGAATTAATACCTATTCTCCTGAAACTGTTCCAAAAAATAGAAATGGAAGGAAAACTTCCAAACTCATTTTATGAGGCCAGCATTACCTTGATCCCAAAACCAGACAAAGACCCCATCACAAAGGAGAATTACAGACCAATATCCTTGATGAACATGGATGCAAAAATTCTCACCAAAATACTAGCCAATAGGATCCAACAGTACATTAAAAGGATTATTCACCATGACCAAGTGGGATTTATCCCTGGGCTGCAAGGCTGGTTCAACATCCGCAAATCAATCAACGTGATACAATACATTAACAAAAGAAAGAACAAGAATCATAGGATCTTCTCAACAGATGCAGAAAAAGCATTTGACAAAGTACAGCATCCTTTCTTGATCAAAACTCTTCAGAGTATAGGGATAGAGGGTACATACCTCAATATCATAAAAGCCATCTATGAAAAACCCAAAGTGAATATCATTCTCAATGGGGAAAAGCTGAGAGCTTTTCCCCTAAGGTCAGGAATGTGGCAGGGATGTCCACTCTCACCACTGCTATTCAACATAGTATTAGTAGTCCTAGCCACAGCAGACAACAAAAAGAAATCAAAGGCATCCAAATCGGCAAAGAGGAAGTCAAACTCTCACTCTTTGCAGATGATATGATACTGTATGTGGAAAACCCAAAAGACTCCACCCCAAAACTGCTAGAACTCATACAGGAATTCAGTAAAGTAGCAGGATATAAGATCAATGCACAGAAATCAGTGGCATTCCTATACACCAACAACAAGACAGAAGAGAGACAAATCAAGGAGTCGATCCCATTTACAATTGCACCCAAAACTATAAGATACCTAGGAATAAATTTAACCAAAGAGGCAAGGGCTCTGTACTCAGAAAACTATAAAATACTCATGAAAGAAATTGAAGAAGACACAAAGAAATGGAAAAACGTTCCATGCTCATGGATTGGAAGAACAAACATTGTGAAGATGTCAGTGCTACCTAGAGCAATCGACACATTCAATGCAATCCCCATCAAAATACCATCCACTTTTTTCAAAGAAATGGAACAAATAATCCTAAAATTTGTATGGAACCAGAAGAGACCCCGAATAGCCAGAGGAATATTGAAAAAGAAAAGCAAAGCTGGCGGCATCCCAATTCCGGACTTCCAGCTCTATTACAAAGCTGTCATCATCAAGACAGTCTGGTACTGGCACAAAAACAGACACATCGATCAATGGAACAGAATCGAGAGCCCAGAAATGGACCCTCAACTCTATGGTCAACTCATCTTTGACAAAGCAGGAAAGAATGTCCAATGGAAAAAAGACAGTCTCTTCAACAAATGGTGTTGGGAAAATTGGACAGCCACATGCAGAAGAATGAAACTGGTCCATTTCCTTACACCACACACAAAAATAGACTCCAAGTGGTTGAAAGGCCTAAACGTGAGACAGGAGTCCATCAAATCCTAAAGGAGAACACAGGTAGCAACCTCTTCGACCTCAGCCACAGCTTCTTCTTCCTAGAAACATCACCAAAGGCAAGGGAAGCCAGGGCAAAAATGAACTATTGGGATTTCATCAAGATAAAAAGCTTTTGCACAGCAAAAGAAATGGTCCACAAAACCAAAAGACAACCGACAGAATGGGAGAAAATATTTGCAAATGACATATCAGATAAAGGGCTAGTTTCCAAAATCTATAAAGAACTTATCAAACTCAACACCCAAAGAACAAATAATCCAATCAAGAAATGGGCAGAAGACATGAACAGACATTTTTCCAAAGCAGACATCCAAATGGCCAGCAGACACATGAAAAAGTGCTCAACATCGCTCGGCATCAGAGAAATCCAAATCAAAACCTTGATGAGATACCACCTCACACCAGTCAGAATGGCTAAAATTAACAAGTCAGGAAATGACAGATGTTGGCGGGGATGCGGAGAAAGGGGAACCCTTCTACACTCTTGGTGGGAATGCAAGCTGGTGCAACCCCTCTGGAAAACAGTATGGAGGTTCCTCAAACAGTTGAAAATAGAGCTACCTTACGATCCAGCAATTGCACTACTGGGTATTTACCCCAAAGATACAAATGTAGGGATCTGAAGGGGTATGTGCACCCAAATGTTCATAGCAGCAATATCCACAATAGCCAAACTGTGGAAAGAGCCAAGATGTCCATCGACAGATGAATGGATAAAGATGCTGTGGTATATATACATGATGGAATATCATGCAGCCATCAAAAGGAATGAGATCTTGCCTTTTGCAACGACGTGGATGGAACTGGAGGGTGTTATGCTGAGTGAAATAAGTCAATCAGAGAAAGACATGTATCGTATGACCTCACTGATATGAGGAATTCTTAATCTCGGGAAACAAACTGAGTGTTGTTGGAGTGATGGGGGGTGGGAGGGATGGGGTGGCTGCGTGATAGACATTGGGTAGGGTATGTGCTATGGTGAGTGCTGTGAATTGTGCAAGACTGTTGAATCACAGATCTGTACTTCTGAAACAAATAATGCAACATATGTTAAAAAAAAGAAAAAGAAGAAAATAGCAGGAGGGAATAATGATGGGGAGTAAGTTGGAGGGGGAGACGAAGCATGAGAGACGATGGACTCTGAAAAACAAACTGAGGGTTCTAGAGGGGAGGAGGGTGGGGGGATGGGTTAGCCTGGTGATGGGTATTAAAGAGGGCACATTCTGCGTGGAGCACTGGGTGTTATGCACAAACAATGAATCATGGAACACTACATAAAGAACTAATGATGTAATGTATGGTGATTAACATAATAAAAAATTTAAAAATTAATTAATTAATGGTAATTGCTTCTCCATGCTATGCCATTTAAGCTTACAAAAGTTTTCATAGGAATGCTCTACTTTCAGATAGAGAGGGAAATCTATAGTGGAAATTAGGCCTTGGACATATCTTTTGAAGGGTCACCGTTCCACTTACTACGGATCAATTAAAACACTGTCCAAATCAAACTTTTAAGCTCATGGGGCTGTTGCTATCAGGGTTCCAGAGTGATGTTTGGGAGAGGCAGGGGACTTTTGCAAGGGTAGGAATATTCTTTTTTTTTTTTTTAAGACTTCATTTATTTATTCACGAGAGACAGAGAGAGAGAGAGGCAGAGGTAGAAGCAGGCTCCCAAGGAGCAGGGAGCCTGATGCGGGACTCGATGCCAGAACCCCGGGATCATGACCTGAGCCGAAGGCAGACGCTTAACCATCTGAGCCACCCAGGCGCCCAAGGGTAGGAATATTCTATGTTAGGGGGACGGCAAGTGGTTCTGGGTTGCCCATTGGGAGCAAAGCACAGACTTCAGAGAAGACAATGAAGAGCTGGTCAGTCGGCCAGGTTCCAGAATTGGACAGGAGGGCACACTGGGGAAGAGAAGGGGGAAGATGCTGTAATTTAGGAATTTGCTAGGACTGGACACAAATGCAGGCAGGTGGTCAGGATTAGCTATTAATGTATCATAGGGTTAAGAGCAGGAGGACCCTAGATAAATAAGGTTTAGTCAGTTCCCAAATTATGTTTTATTCTCATTTCTTCTTCTTTCTTTAGGGGCCTGCTTTTAGTACCTTGTCACATGGTCCTTCTTTTTGCTGCCTGAGAGACATTATGGAGTACTGAGAATTGGCTAAGCAACAGAAGTCCTGCCTCAGGCAATGAGTGGAACCAACATGGACCCTAGATGAATTAAGACCAGGGTTCTAGTCCCAGCCCCATCACTTACTAGCAGTATAATCTTGGGGAAATTACCAGTCGCTGTGAGCCTTAGATTCATCATCTGTAAAATGGGTTTAATGAGCCCTGTCTTCTAAGACAGCTGGAATGTATGTAAAGTATCTGGTACAGTGCCTGGCATTTATCAGATCTTTAGTAAATAGAAGTTATTTCTAATATTATTTTGTCCCCAGACCCTACTGCCCTCTCCTCTGGGATTTTGTGCTCATCCAGGACATCTCAGATAATATGTAGCTCAATAGGAGTCAGAATGCCAAATTAGGCAAAAATGTTGCTTCACAAATAAAATTCATTAAATTTTCCCTCTTAGAGGATATATAATTTGGCTATGTGCTAGTCTTTCTCAGCTGATATAACTAAAAGGTTCCCAAAATTTGAGTCAAAGACCAACTCCTTCCTTCCCTCCTAGCTGTTCATCCATCGAAAACACTATTTTCAATCATTTTACTCCCACCAAAACTTAGATCTGCTTAGATTTAGCCAAATTACACTCAAGATAACCTACCTTTAATGTTATTCTAATGGAGTGGGCTCTGGTTAGGGAAGAGTGCTAGCTTAGTGGCTTCTGGATACCACCTCAAGGGAATATCACTCTGTTCTCAAGAAATCATTGCAGATGATGTATACAGAACACCTAGTTAAGTGCCCTGTGTTAACTGCACTGAGATAAGAGTTCAGAATATCTTCCATACTTGGTCCAGGTGGAGATTTCTCCAGCTTATCCATGATACAAAAGAACTAGTAAGCGGTTTTCCAGGCTTTTCTGTCACTTCTAGAACACATCACCTGACAGTCTGGCCCCTGCTACCACCCACAGCAGGAATTGCAGTTTCCCAAAGCCCTAAACTGCCTCAGCTTTGGGCATTTCTACTTGACTGCTCGCATCTGGAGATCTACCTCATCACTCCTTGTTTTTATTTGTTCTTTAGGTATTCGAAGACATCTCACCATCTTCCTGATGATTGCTGCCCCTAGCACCTACCATTTTATGATTAGGGGTGTGTCTTGTTTATCCTAGTATTTCCACTATGAACACAGTGCTTTCCAAGGAGAAAATATCCAATTAATGTTTGGCGAATAAATGAGTCAGTAAGCAAGGTTTTTTAAAATAAGATTTATTAGGATTATGCCTACTTTCTTCAGTAAGCCAAGCGAATCCAGGTATGTATCTTTTAATTTTACAGAATAAACTAAAGTGGTTAAGGGAATCCAAAAATTAACCACGTTTTACATTTTTTCTCCATTTTCTTTCATATTTCCAAGGAAATTCCTATTCCAGTATCATGTTATCTTGTTCCAGATCACAAAATAAGAGGGAAGGTTCCCCAGTTTGTTTTGTAAAATAGCAATAGGTGTGTGACAAATTCATTTATATACTTAGATTCTAAAGCTAATAAACCTTCTATTAAAAAAAAACAGCATTTGAAGAATACCAAAAGGAAAAAAAAGATAAACTTCCAAATCATCCACATAGAAAAGGAACACAAAGTTGTATACTGTGTTCTCCCTAGCCTGACCCTGACCCTCCTCTACTCAGAGCCAGGACTGACCTCTTCAAATACAACATGAATATCTGGGCTCACTCTTCAGTTGGGTCAGGAGAAGCTGCTGACCAATGCTGTGCAATGAACATAGCGGTAGTATTATCCACAGAACCAATTCTGGGCTGGGCTCTCTGTTCCTCATCTCTTAAAGCCTCCTCATACCAGCATGAGAAGGAAATGGGGTCAGTCCCTTTGATCTTAGCCAAAAACTCCAGAACTTTCATCTTATTGGTTTCAGCATGAGCCCTGGGACCCCACAGGAATTCATAGCATGGAGGATCACTGTTAGGCACCTGCCGGTACTCCAGATAATTCTCCTGCACCCAATCTTTGGTGATGAGCTTCCTGGGCTCCCCATAAATGAAATGCTCCCTCCCAGCATACACTCCCATCATATTCAGGAAATCCCAGATGTCTTCCTCAGGGGCACAATTGCCCTCTATGAAGATCACACCCAGAATGATTATCAGGAGACCATTTTTAGGTATGCTGTGGTTGTCGCTAAGCATCTCATCATGGGTGAGGTCCAGGGAGTTGACAAGGACATAGGAGTGGGTGGTAGGGTCCACTTCCTTCACATCAATGCCAGAAATCACCTCCAAACATTTAGACGCTTTCTTGAAGATCACAGGGAATTGTTTCTTGTGCCTTTTGATGACAATCTTCAGCATTTCTGCCTTTGTGATGGGCTCCTTCAGTCGATGCTTGAGGACCATGAAATGCACCAAATCAGCCACCTTCTCATCTAGTGCATCTCTGGGCAAAGATTTGGTGACTTTTGAGGTGTGAGGGGAACTTGTATCCTCTTCTTCTTGGCTGTTGGAGACTCCTGATGTGCTCCATGATGCAGAGAAGGAGCAGGAGCTCTGAGGACTCTGGGGAGGACTCAGTGTTGCAGCAGGCTCCTCTTCCTCCTCCACCTCTAGGGAGACTGGGATTACAGGAGAGGAAGGCGGGGAGGCAGAGGTGGAGGGGTAAGAGAAGTTGAAAGAGCAACTGGAAATAGAGGAAGTCTCCTCCTCATCCTCAGCTACAAGAACATCTGCCACTTCTAGGCCTTGTATCTCACTTTGGGTTTGAAAGTCTGGCTCAAATGTGAGGCGTAGACGCTTTGGAGGGTGAGGCATGATGACTCTTGTTGGCAGTAGCAAGAAGTATGAGTAAGACAATGGGAGGTGGGGTACCACAGGCCTATGGGAGGGAGGAAGAGGGTTAGTGGTCTCAGCAGAGAAACACCCTTGGCAGCTCTGACAAAGGCCAACTTACAGGCTCTTTGAGGGGTGCTCTAGGGCCTTACAGAACTTCTGTCTTCCTGGACAGTTTGTTTCCTAGAAACCTATAGGAGGATATGAGAAAGCTCTTCAGGGTGCAGCCAGCCAGCACAGCTCAAGTCTTCCAGAGCTGACTGTGGGCAGGTGAAGTTGGGCACTCTGGGGTCCCTTCTGTTCTGACATGGGTGGAGTCCTTAGTAGACATTCAAGGTGTGTACCTCACCTTGGCTCCTAGCACTGCCTAATCCTCCTCTGCTCTGCTGACCTGAGGACATGTGCCTCACACCAAGACCTCACCTCATAGTTCTGGAGCCCTGAACGGGGAGGAGGGACCAGGCTCTGGGAGATCCCTACTATCCTGCAGTGGATGATCCCCTCTGTGCTAAGGTTCTCACCTTTCCCCTAACAAGGCATGCCCACCCACCCCCCCACCATGGCACTTTGGCCAACCCCTCCCCAACATCCCTGCCTCTGCTAGTGTAAGGTAAAATTTTCAGAACAGGAGCTCACATTCCTGAGACCAATGAGAAGGAAGTGAAAGAGCAACACATTTGACCATACAAGCCCAGGGCTTCCCTGGATGACAGCAAGGGTGGCCCAAGTCTGTGAGAATCCCTCTCTCCTAGCTGAGAGTTACCCTCATTCCTCACACTGATGCCTGGTAGAACGTGGGACTCCTCCTTCTGTTTTCCTAAGTCTGGCCCCTTCAGAACAAGCCTTCACCTCCCTGAGACCACCAAGAAGGGAGTGAGGGCACACCATATCTGTTCACTATGCCCCAGGACCTCCCAGAGCTGACAGCAGGGGCAGGGCAGGGCTGTGTATGCCTTCAGTCCTCACTCAGGGTCTCTATCTTAAACACTGGCAGAGACTGGGACTCCTCCCTCTGCTGTCCTGATGTGTCTCCTCCTCAGAGCAAGACCCTCACCTTCCTGAGAACCCCTGCACAAAAAAGAGGCACCACATCTTGTCACCTTTGCTAGATCCTTCCAGTGCTGACAATAAGGGGAGGGCCCCACCTGTTCTGTGGTGGGACTATCCTCAATCCTCCCTTCATGGCATTCATCTTTACTCTTGGCACAGCCTGGGCTACTCCCTGCTGACTGAATATCACCCCTCAGGCCATGACCTCACCTCTCTGGGACACCTCCCTCACCTTGGGAAAGTGAGGGCATACTATATCCAGGCAACTCTGCTTGGGTTGTCCCAGGGCTGAGAAAAGAAGTAAGCCAGTCTTTACGGGGTCTCTTCTTTCTGGGGTGGGAAGTACCTTTGTTCCTCACCAAAGGTCCTTACCTTGACTCCTGGTAGAGCTTGGGACTCCTTCCTCTTCTGACGTGATGTGGATTCTCAGCTGACCTGCCTTCACACTTAGACTAAAGACCTCAGCTCCAAGTCCCTCAAGACAAAAGTAAAGAGACATCACAGCCAGCCACTACTTCCCAGGGTCTCCCAGGGCTGACAGCAGGGGCTAGGCCCCATCTGTCCCAGATTGGAGGAGGGGTTCCCTCTATCTTCCCTCAAGGTATTCTTTACTTGTGGCAGGGCCTGGGCCCACTTCCTCTGGTGACCTGAAATCACCCTCTCAGACCAAGGTCTCACTTCCCAGAGATGCCTCCACCTACCCCATGCAGGAAGCGAGGATGTACCACATCTGGGCATTCCTACCCAGATCCTCCCAGGGTGGACAGTGGGGACAGGGTGAAGTTTCTGTGAGGCTCCTCTGTCTGGGTTGGGGGTGCCCTTAGTCTTCCTTCAAGGTCCTTACCTTACCTTGACTTGTCACAGATCCTGGGATTCCTCCCTCTGTTGATGTCACCAGCTCAGACCAAGCCCTTCACCTCCCTGGGATACTCCAAACAAAAGTAAAAAGACACCAAATCCAGCCACTCCTGCCTGTACTCCTGGCAAGGCCTATCCTACCCTCTGCTGACCTGAAGTCTCCCCCTCCAACCAAGACCTCACCTCCATGAGCCCCTCTATCCCCTTGATTCTTGGTAGAGTCTATAGCAGAAGTGAGAGTTCTTCCCACCCAGCCACCCTGCTCAGATCCTCCCAGGGCTGAGATTCTGTGACGTCCTTCTTTTCAGGGAGGGGGGTGGTTTCAGGCTTCACCAAGGGTCCTTACCTTGATTCCTGACAGAGCCCGGGACTCCTCCCTCTTCTGAATTGATGTGTCACCTCCTCAGACCAAGGTCCTCACCTCTCTAAGACTCTCCCCCAGACAAAAGTAAGGAAATGTCACATCTAGCCAACCTTGCCTGTGGACTCCTGGGGTTGACAGGAGGGGCAGGGCATGGCTAGGGCCTCCTCTCTCTTGGGGTATTTTCAAGGTAGACCAAGACCACATCTACCTGGGGTGGAAGGTCCTCTCAATCCTCCCTCATGGTCCTCTCCTTGATGCCTGGCAGGACCTGGACTCTACCCTCTATTAACCTGAAGTTACAACCCTCAGAAACAGCCTCACCTCCCTCAGACTCCCAAAGTGGAAATCAAGAAGCACTATATTTGGCAACCCTGCTGTGTGGCCTCCCAGGGCTAATGGCAGGGGCAAGTTTCTGTAAGACCTCTCTCTATAGGATGAGAGGTCCTCTAAATCCTCCCTCAGAGTCCTCATCTTGACACCTGACAGAGCACAGTATTCCTCCCTCTACTGCACTCAGGCTACACCCATCAGACCAAGGTTTTCACTTCCCTGGGACTCCCCCGCCAGAAAAAATGGAGGGGTGGCTACATCCAGTAACTATGCTTCTGGTCCTCCCATGTTGACAGCAAGGGTGGAGAAGCACTGGGTCCCATCTGCTCTGATGAAGGGGGTGCCCTGAGTCCTTAAACTGAACCCTGGTGGGGCCTGGGATTCCTCCCTTTATGAAGCTGCCCTTGCCCCTTCAGACCTAGGTTCTCATTCCCTTGAGAACCTCCAAACAAAAGTAAAGAGAAGCCACATCCTGTCACCTCCTAAGGCTCACAGCAGGGGCTGAATCCCGTCTGTTCTGCAGTGGGAGGATATCTTCTGTCTTCCCTTAAAGTATTCATATTGCCCCCTCAGACGAAGGCCTCACTGCCATGAGACAAGCCCCACCACTCCCTGGAAGAACTGAGGGCACACCACATCTGACCACCACTGCTGAGTCCTCCCGTGGCTGACAGCGGGGGCAGAGTAGAGTCCCTCTGTCTGCAGTAGAAGGTCCCAATATCCATCCTAAAAGTATTCATATTTATTCTTGACAGGGTCTGCATCCCCACCCTTCTGCTGACCTGAGGATGGTCCCTCAAGCCATGGCCACCATCTCCTTGAGATGCCAGAGAAGTAAGCCGGGGGATAAAGAATTGCCCCTGTGCTCCACAGCCCTGTTCCAAGTCTTCTCAGGGCTGACACAAGGGGCAGGCTCATAAGGGGCCCCCACGGTCTGGATTGGGAGGTCCCTGCACTTTTCCCTCAGGGTTCTCAACTTGATGCCTGACAGGGCCTAGGACTCCTCCCTCTACTGACCTGAGCCTGCACCCCCTCAGGAAAAGCCTCATTCCCTCAGGCTCCAAAGATGAATGTCCAGATACACCACATTTGGATACATCACACCGGGGCCTGCATGGAGCCTTCCGGGCAAACAACAGGGACAGGCAAGAAGGGTTGGGGCACCCCTCTGCAGTGAGAGCTCCTCTCAGTCCTTTCTCAGAGTCCTCACTTTAATGCCTGCCACGGCCTGGGACTTCTCCCTCTGGCAACCTGAATCGGCTTCCATCAAAAAAAGCCTCACGTCTCTCAGACTCCCAAGATGGGGGTCTGGATACAACACATCCAGGGCCCTGAGTGGGGCCTCCGGGGCTGACAAAAGGGGCGGGGTGGGGGCAGCGCACCCATTCTATGGTGAGAGGTCTCCTCCCTCGGGGTGCTACCTTGTGCGGGCAAGACCTGGGACGCGTCCCTCCGGTGACCCGAGTCCAGCTCTAACAAGTCTCACATCCCTCAGACTCCCAAAATGAAAGTCGAGACAAAATATTCGGAACCCGTGCCTGCGGTTTCTCAGCGCTAACAGCAAGTGCAAGGCAGGGCTTGCCGCCCCCCTGCCACCACACACACTTCCATCTGCAGTGCGCAGAGCCTCCACCCTCCTTCAGGGTCCTCAACCTGTGCCGGGAAATACCCGAGGCTGTCCCTGTGCTGATCTGAGTCGGAAGCACCTCAGACAAAGCGTCATGTCCCCCAGACTCCCGAAGTGTAAGTCATGGCATGCCATATCTGACCACCTCTGTTTGGGGTTTCCCAGGGTTGATGGCTGGGCAAGCCTCAGCCCCCATCTCAGTGGAGGGACGTCTCCACCTCCTCCCTCAGGATCCTCACCTCGAAGCCTCGCAGAGCCTGGGATTCCTCCCTCTTTTAACCTAAATCCGCACCCCTCAAAGAAAGCCCCAGGTGCCCCAGAATCCCAAGAAGAAAGTCATGGAACGCCAAATCCGACCACCTGTGCCCGCGGCTTTCCAGGACTGATGGCACTGGCAGGGCAGAGCTCGGCCCCCACCCCCTGCCAGGGGAAGCCTCTCCATCCTCCCTCACGGTCCTCACCTCGAAGCCTGGCAGAGCCTAGGATTCGTCTCTCTTCTGACCTGTCTGCTCCACTCAGAGCTAGCCTCAACTCCCTCACACTCCCCACACGAAAGTCCAGACACGCCACAGACGGGAACTCTGCCCAGGGTCTCCCCGGGTGACTGCAGGGGCAGGGCGGAGCTAGAGGCCCTCTATACGTAGTGGGTGGTGCATTCACGCCTTCCGCCAGGGTCTTCCCCTCAATGATTGGCTAGACCTACAACTCCTCCCTCTGGTGATCTGAAGCCCCGCCCCTCAGGCTCTCAGATACAGGTCGGGAAACCGAACATCCGGGGACCCAGCCTGGTCTTCTCAGAGTTGACAGTAAGGGCAAGGTGGCAGTGGGGGCCCCTTTAATCTGTGGTGGGGGCTCCCCTCCCTGCCCCTCAAGGCCCTCAACTAGTGCTGGCAAGGCCTGGGACTCGTCTCTCCCCTGACAGAGTCAGGCCTCTGCAGACGAAGCCTCACGTCCCCCGAGTCCCAAGACGAAAGTCACAGAACACCACATCCGACCACCCGTGCCCGCGGCTTTCCAGGACTGATGGCACCGGCAGGGCAGAGCTCGGCCCCCACCCCCTGCCAGGGGAAGCCTCCCCATCCTCCCTCACGGTCCTCACCTCGAAGCCTGGCAGAGCCTAGGATTCGTCTCTCTTCTGACCTAAGTCGGCTCCACTCAGAGCTAGCCCCAAGTCCCTCACACTCCCCACACGAAAGTCCAGACACGCCACAGACGGGAACTCTGCCCAGGGTCTCCCCGGGTGACTGCAGGGGCAGGGCGGAGCTAGAGGCCCTCTATACGTAGTGGGTGGTGCATTCACGCCTTCCGCCAGGTTCTTCCCCTCAATGATTGGCTAGACCTACAACTCCTCCCTCTGGTGATCTGAAGCCCCGCCCCTCAGGCTCTCAGATACAGGTCGGGAAACCGAACATCCGGGGACCCAGCCTGGTCTTCTCAGAGTTGACAGTAAGGGCAAGGTGGCAGTGGGGGCCCCTTTAATCTGTGGTGGGGGCTCCCCTCCCTGCCCCTCAAGGCCCTCAACTAGTGCTGGCAAGGCCTGGGACTCGTCTCTCCCCTGACAGAGTCAGGCCTCTGCAGACGAAGCCTCACGTCCCCCGAGTCCCAAGATGAAAGTTACAGAACACCACATCCGACCACCCGTGCCCGCGGCTTTCCAGGACTGATGGCACCGGCAGGGCAGAGCTCGGCCCCCACCCCCTGCCAGGGGAAGCCTCCCCATCCTCCCTCACGGTCCTCACCTCGAAGCCTGGCAGAGCCTAGGATTCGTCTCTCTTCTGACCTAAGTCGGCTCCACTCAGAGCTAGCCCCAAGTCCCTCACACTCCCCACACGAAAGTCCAGACACGCCACAGACGGGTGACTGCAGGGGCAGGGCCGCGCTAGACGCCTTCTATACGTAGTGGGTGGTGCATTCACGCCTTCCGCCAGGGTCTTCCCCTCAATGATTGGCTAGACCTACAACTCCTCCCTCTGGTGATCTGAAGCCCCGCCCCTCAGGCTCTCAGATACAGGTCGGGAAACCGAACATCCGGGGACCCAGCCTGGTCTTCTCAGGGTTGACAGGGCAAGGTGGCAGTGGGGGGCCCCCTTTAATCTGTGGTGGGGGCTCCCCTCGCTGCCCCTCAAGGTCCTCAACTAGTGCTGGCAAGGCCTGGGACTCGTCTCTCCCCTGACAGTGTCAGGCCTCTGCAGACGAAGCCTCACGTCCCCCGAGTCCCAAGATGAAAGTCACAGAACACCACATCCGACCACCCGTGCCCGCGGCTTTCCAGGACTGATGGCACCGGCAGGGCAGAGCTCGGCCCCCACCCCCTGCCAGGGGAAGCCTCTCCATCCTCCCTTACGGTCCTCACCTCGAAGCCTGGCAGAGCCTAGGATTCGTCTCTCTTCTGACCTGTCTGCTCCACTCAGAGCTAGCCTCAACTCCCTCACACTCCCCACACGAAAGTCCAGACACGCCACAGACGGGAACTCTGCCCAGGGTCTCCCCGGGTGACTGCAGGGGCAGGGCGGAGCTAGAGGCCCTCTATACGTAGTGGGTGGTGCATTCACGCCTTCCGCCAGGGTCTTCCCCTCAATGATTGGCTAGACCTACAACTCCTCCCTCTGGTGATCTGAAGCCCCGCCCCTCAGGCTCTCAGATACAGGTCGGGAAACCGAACATCCGGGGACCCAGCCTGGTCTTCTCAGAGTTGACAGTAAGGGCAAGGTGGCAGTGGGGGCCCCTTTAATCTGTGGTGGGGGCTCCCCTCCCTGCCCCTCAAGGTCCTCAACTAGTGCTGGCAAGGCCTGGGACTCGTCTCTCCCCTGACAGAGTCAGGCCTCTGCAGACGAAGCCTCACGTCCCCCGAGTCCCAAGACGAAAGTCACAGAACACCACATCCGACCATCCGTGCCCGTGGCTTTCCAGGACTGATGGCACCGGCAGGGCAGAGCTCGGCCCCCACCCCCTGCCAGGGGAAGCCTCCCCATCCTCCCTCACGGTCCTCACCTTGAAGCATGTCAGAGCCTAGGATTCCCTCCTATTCTGACCTAAGTCGGCTCCACTCAGAGCTAGCCCCAAGTCCCTCACACTCCCCACACGAAAGTCCAGACACGCCACAGACGGGAACTCTGCCCAGGGTCTCCCTGGGTGACTGCAGGGGCAGGGCCGAGCTAGACGCCTTCTATACGTAGTGGGTGGTGCATTCACGCCTTCCGCCAGGGTCTTCCCCTCAATGATTGGCTAGACCTACAACTCCTCCCTCCGGTGATCTGAAGCCCCGCCCCTCAGGCTCTCAGATACAGGTCGGGAAACCGAACATCCGGGGACCCAGCCTGGTCTTCTCAGAGTTGACAGTAAGGGCAAGGTGGCAGTGGGGGCCCCTTTATCTGTGGTGGGAGCTCCCCTCGCTGCCGCTCAGGGTCCTCAACTAGTGCCGGCAAGGCCTGGGACTCGTCCCTCCCCTAACAGAGTCAGGCCCCCTCAGAAGCAGCCTCACGTCCCCCGAGTCCCAAGACGAAAGTCATAGAACGCCACATCCGACCACCCGTGCCCGCAGCTTTCTAGGACTGATGGCACCGGCAGGGCAGAGCTCGGCCCCCACCCCCTGCCAGGGGAAGCCTCCCCCTTCTCCCTCAGGGTCCTCACCTCGAAGCCTGGCAGAGCCTAGGATTCGTCTCTCTTCTGACCTGTCTGCTCCACTCAGAGCTAGCCCCAATTCCCTCACACACCCCACACGAAAGTCCAGACACGCCACATATGGGAACTCTGCCCGGGGTCTCCCCGGGATAACCTCATGGGTAGGGTGATGTCTGGGGTGGAAAAACCCCTCAGTCCTAGCTCAGGGTCCTCATCTTGACTCCTGGCACAGCCTGAGCCACTTCCCTCTCTGAGCTGAGCTCACCGGCCCCAGAAGGAGCCCTTCCCCTTCCCAAGAACATCAAGGTGGAAGCGAGGGAGCATCTTATGGGCCCTTCTGCACCAGGGCAACTGAGGGTTGATGTCAGGTGCAGGGCAAGCCCCCTGTCACCACCCTCCCATCTGAGATTGTAGGCATATCCTGGGACGTGTCCAGGGCATTTATATTTACTAACGACAGGGCTTGCATGTCCTCCCTTTTGCAGATCTGATGCACCCCTCAGTACAAGGCCCTCATTTCCAAGACTCCCTCTGTCAAAAGAGGGGGCACTTCTGCCTGACTGACCTGCCTGGGATCCCCCATTCTCATTACATGGGCAGCTTTCTGTGGGTCCCCCTCAGTCTGGGGAATCTTCACAGTCCTCCCTCAAGATCCTCCTCTGGATGCCTGGCAGAACCTGAGTCCCCTCCCTTCTGCTGACATGAAACTGGGCCCCTCACATCAAAGTTCTCACCTCTCCCTGATGCCCTAGTGGGACTTCAGGGGACACCCCATTTGGCCACCATGCTCTAGGGCCTCCCAGGTCTGAAAGCAGGTAAAAGGCTAGATTCTGTGGCACTTCCTCTATCTGGGGCCTGGGTCTATTTAGTCCTCCCTCAGGATCCTCACCTTGATGTTTGGCGGGGACCAACCCCTCCCTTCTTTTGAGCACATCCAGTCCCAGGGCTAACCACAGAAACAGGGCAGGTTTCTTCAGGCTCTCAAATCCTCCTGCAGGTCCTCACCTTGTCAACTAGCAAGGTCTGGAGTCCTCCATTTGCTGACCTGTCTGCCACCCTCAGACCAAAGCTCCCAGCTTCCTGAGACCCCCAAGCTGGAAATGAGGGAGGGCTGCTCAGCCTGGGACCCCTGCCTACAGTCTCCCAGGACTAACACCAGCAGTGAGGCAGGATTCTGTGGGATACCCTCTGTTCTGGAATGGGTGGACCCCTTAGTTCTCTCTTGAGGGTCCTCATCTTGTATCCTGGCTTCTCTATTAAATACCATGTAGGAAATTACCCCTTCCTGCCAGCTCTGACCATTTGTTCAAGTGCAACTCTTACAGAGAATAGTTTCAGGTTCCAGGCTAGATGCCAGGTGGGGTAGTAGCAGCACCCGTGACAGAGAAGCCCAATTTCCCATAAGGTTTCTTCACCGGACAGACTTAGACTTTGGAAACTTTTTATTCTAAAAAATTTACTTTCTACATAGAAGAGGCTGAACAGCATGATTTGGGAAGGTCCTACCTCTTTTGAGTTTATCTGTTATTACATTGTCCAGTGCAGTGATTTTCTTTTTTATATACTTCATTCACAGTGAGAAATATATTATACACTGTACATCTCTCCAAAGTGTACATGTAATATATTTTTTCGTGAAAAAAATACCTATCCTTACTATGGGTGATTCATTGTGATACCCACTATTCCGTTTTTAGTTCATACTTTATATTCTGCTAGAATACTTTAAAAAGCAGTCCTTACTCACTAGTATGGTTTCAGATGATTATTAGCAGACTGGAGTCATACTGCCTCAATCAACCCCGTCTTCCCTGCTGTCCTGACATTACCCCAGGGCTCCTGGCATCTGTGCTCTGAGGTGCCGTCTCAGATTTCTGCAATGAAGCAGAAGTTTAAAAGGCTTGCTCCTCCCTATCCTGCCATCTGCCTTCTATTATTACAAGCCACAAAGTCTCCCCAACTTCTCTTAGGCCCAGAACTCCCTCACCCCAAACACAAGTACTAGTTCAACACAGTCCTCAGTCTCCCCTAGGGGTTTCTCATGTTTTGTTGTTTAAATTTTATTATTGATATTTGTTTTTATTCTCCCTTCTATAGTTTTCTGGGCCTGATTCTGAGAGAAGACAGTAGCTGAAGCTCTATTGTCATCTTGTTATCTACAGGTAAGACATTAAGTCTGTAAATAAGAATTGACATCTTTACGATGATGTGTATTCCGTCAATGAGTATGATATACTGCTCTGTTTGGGACTTATTTTATCTGAATCTGTTAGTAAACTTTTTTTAAAAAGATTTTATTTATTTATTGTTGAGAGAGAGAGAGCACGAGCGGGGGAGAGGGGCAGAGGGAGAAGACTCCCCGAGGAGCAGGGAGCCCGATGCCGGACTCAATCCTAGGGCCCTGGGATCATGACCTGAGCCGAAGGCAGATGCTTAACCCACTGAGCCACCCAGGTGCCCTGTTAGTAAACTTTTATAGTTGCTTCCATAAAGATCTCATACATTTTTGTAATGATTCGTTTAAGGTAATTTTTGGATTTTGTTGCTGTTGTGAATGAGATATTTTCTATCACATGCTCTAATTGATTATTGCTTTTGTGTGGCAAGGCTCTTGCTTTTGCTATAGTGAACTTACACTATCTTTTGAAGTTTCTTATTCATTTGAATATTCCACATGGTTATTCCTTAGAATTTTCTACATAGGTGATCATATCACCAAATAGTATCTTTCTTTTCAATAGTCATACCTCTTACTTAGATATCCACAGCTCTGGCTTTGTGTTCCAGTGTAGTTTTGAACAGTAGAGGTGATAGCATATATCTGTGTCTTTTCCTAGATTTTAATGGAAATGCTTCTAACATTTCACATTAACGCATGATGCTGTAGATTTCAGGCAATGGAAATCACCTTGTGATCTTACCTTGCTAAAAGATTTCCCATGAACTTGTGCTGAGTTTCTAAGTTTTTTATTTCTGTACCCATTAATGTAATCACATGTTTTTTTTCTTCTGTTACGGGCTGAATTGTGTACCCCAAAATTCATATGTTGAATTCCTAAATCCTAGTAGCTCAGAATGTGACCAAGTTTGGAGACAGGAGCTTTAAAAAGGTAATTAAGGTAAAACGAGGTCATATGGGTGCGCCCAAATCCAGAATGATTGGTGTCCTTATGAGAAGAGATTAGAACACAGTTGACACATAAAGGAAAGAGCTTGTGAAGATAGAGGGAGAAAACAGCCATCTGCAAGCCAAGAAAAGAGGCCTCAGAAGAAACCAACCCTGCCATTGCATTGATCTTGGGCCGCTAGCCTCCAGAATTATAAGGAAATAAAGTTCTATTGTTTAAACCACCCAGTCTGCTGTGGTAATTTGTTATGGCAGCCCTAGCAAACTAATAGACTCCTTTGATTTGTTAATGTAGGGAATTACAATGGAAAGTATTTTCATAATGTTAAATCCTGTTTTCATTCCTAAGATATAGTCTGTTTGCTCATTTAATTCACTGCTGTGTTGAATATGCTGTTAATCTATTTAAGATATTTACTGCTATGTGAGCAAGCTTAGCACAAGTGTTATTTTCATGGGGAGTCCTCACCCGGTTTTTCAACCAGGGAGAGCTATCCTGGGAGAAATAGCTGAATACTTGCCCATCATTTTGTATGCTTTAGAAGAGATTATATGAGATGGTGACTTACTTCTCCCTGACCATCTGGAAGAACTGGCCTTCAAAACTGCTTGACCTGGAACACGTAAGGGTTATTTGAGCTTTGAATACAGTTTCAGTTCATTTCATTAGAATTCTCTATTTCTTTATGAACTAATGTGGCCATTTTTTTCCCTAAAAAGTGGTCCATTTCACTTAGGATTTCAAGTTTAATGGCATATTTATAATAAAAAGTTAATTACAGAAATCCTAAAACATACACACCAGTAGAAAGAACAGTACACTGTACCCAATATGCCTGATACTCAGCATCAACAATCATCAATGCATGGCCAATCTGGCTCTAATTATACCCCCATCTACCACCTTTATCTGCTGCTAGAATAATGTGAAGCAAACCCAAGACATCACACCATTCCTTCTCTAAGTATTTCAGTTTACATTTTTAAAAGATAAGGACTCTTTTATAAAATATCAACCCAATACAATAATCCTCAAAAATTAAGTCATTGATATAAAAGATGCAGTTATCTTTCACATTTAACTGATGGCCTTACATGTTTTTTTTAAAACCAGTTTCCTTGAATTGGTGCCCAATGGGATTATTATATCCCCTAAATCATTTGTAATCTACAGGTTCTCCCACACATCACCTCTTTTTCACTGCAATTTTTATTGTTACACAATAATAATACAAGTCTTATGTTCTGCCCTGGTTCCCATAGTCCGGATTTTGCAGACTGCAACACTTTGGTGTCCTTTAATGTGTTCCCCGGCCCCCTGTATTTCTTTACATTGCTATTTAATGGTAGAAGCTTGATCAGATTTTTTTTTTTGTATTTTTGGTTTATGTTTTGCAAGATTACTCCATAGGTGATGTTGTACACTTCCGCTGGGAGGTGCAACATGTCTGTTTGTCTCTCTTTGTGCTGATGCTTGCAGTCATTGATGATCATCATGTTTATCCATTAATCCCTTAGGGGTTGAAAAATGATCATTCTTTCATTCTTTCTTGGTTTATTATCTATATGTAGAAACTGTTCCTTGTCCACCATTTGGTTATCCTGAGGGAAAGATATTTTTTTGTGTTCTTTAATAATATTTAAATCTTTCTGCATCTATATTTTGTACAATTTAAGTTATAGTTTATTTCTTTCTCTTTAGTAATTGATCATATTTATAAAACTTGTCTAATTTTATACGTATTTTCAAAGAACCAGCTTTATTATTTGGTTCTATTTTCTATTTTATTACTTATGCATTTAACTTCATTATTTCCTAACTTTTTAATTCTTTAGATTTAATGGTATTTATTCCCTAGCTTCTTGAATGGTTTGGATGTTTTAAAATTTATTTCTAATACATCTATTTCATGCTATAGTTCCCTCTAAGTAGCACTTGGGCTGCTTCACACAGGTAAATATATCACCCTATTATTGGAATTTTTCAATATATACAAAAACTAGGCAATGTAAAAATTGTTTTTGAGTAGGATACGAAGAGGATGAGAGATATAGAATGTTATTTAGAAGAGGTTTCAAGATCCAAGGGTATTTTGGGTTTTGTTTTCATTTAACTATTAATCAGAGGAGAAACTTAAACATACTTGACTACTGGTAAAAGAACTGAGCTTATCCCAGGAATGTGATGAAGTTTAATACTAGAAAATCTGTCACTATAAGTGGCCACACATGTTGACAGTCAGGAGTCATCCAGGAAAATAGAAACCATGGTAAATCTTAACAGAGACGATTTAATTCAGGGAATTAGTTACATAAGTGATGAAGAAGCTAAACGGGCAAGTCAAGGAATCCAATAATTAGCAACAAAAAGAAGTCATTCCCACTTCTAGGTTGGAAGGACGGAGAGGAGATAGTGTTTCTGGACCCTAGGTATTGGGTTCAACAGGATCTGAAGCCATGGTGAATCAACCTGCTGGGCTGGAGCCATGGAAAATATGAAGCCATTGAAGAGGAAACCACCTAATGCAGAGGAAGAAGAAAAACTCTGGCTGCTCTATCCTCCTAGGTTCTAATCTCCAATTGGTTTCCCTGTTGGCAGAAGCCAGATAGCAAAGTGTCGGCCAACCCAAGAGCTACAGCTAGTAGGATTCAGCCTGTGTATATTATAAGGCAGACCAGAGGACAAGTGAGGGATGGATCTAAGGGCAGGTAAATCCAGGGCAAGCATACCACATTGACAGATTAAATGAGAAAAATCATATCTAAACTGTTACAGAAAAGTATTCAATAATGTATCCTGTCCCCATCCCATACCTTCCTCAGTCCAGGCTTGTTTAGGTGCCCTTCTTTATCCTCCCATACCCCTTCTATGGGCACCCACTATCATCGTGCCTTAATATCCAAGCTGTAATTGATAGTTTACTTGTCTATCTCCCCCCCGGCCTATAGGCTCTATGAGTGTAAAGACCATGCCATGTCTCCCACTATATCCACTGTTTGCATATTGCTTGGATCAGAGTATGCACCATAAATATCTCTTGTTAGATCATTTGATTTGCCAATGCTTTTTAATTGTTAAATATGTAATTATTTTAACTTCGTAATTTTTCCAAAGTTGAGTATCACACAAAAGGCATGATTGCACAAACACAAACACGGAAACTGATTATGGTAACTGCTTCCATCTAGTCAGATTACACTCTTACTTCAAGTAATGAGCACCAACCATTACCTAACCCAGGAATTGCATCATTCTAAATGTTTACCTGTCAGTGTTTTAGAGACATAATCTTAGATACCTATGAAGGCTGAGAAGTGAAGAAATCATGGAATGTATATGTTGATAGCCTCAAGAAAAAGGTCTTGAAAAGTTAGTTCTTTTTGCCCCCACAGATTATTTTAGTAATGGAATTTTCTCAAAAACAGTGAGTAGAAAATAGAACTATTAATCTCAGAGATTGACAGAATATATTTCACCCAGAATTTAATAGAAATATAGACAAGGCTACCTAGCCTGGGTGTCCTGAAGGACCTTAGTAATACATGGATATCTGGCTGGAAACAAATTCTCTCCATAATACATCATTCCCAACCATTAGATCATATCATCAGAGTCACAGCATAGGAAAGGGACCTTGAAGGGCATCTAGTCTAGTCACCCATTGCAGTTTTAGACACACTAGCTGTTAGAAAGTTCTTTATATAAAGTTCATAACTGGTCCCTGTGTAACAATTTATTCATTAGTTCTATTTCTTTGTGAAATCACAGTGAGGGTACCTAAGCAACCACATGACAACCCTTCAGATGTTTAAAAATAGCCAACATGTTCTCCTCAAGTTTTTCTTACCCAAAGTAAACATTTCTTTTTTTTTTTTTTCCAGGAGATTCCCATATATCATGGTGTCTAGACCTTTGCTGTCCATTACGTTAGCCACTCACCACATGTAGTTATTTAAATTTAATTTAAAATATTTACTTCTTCAGTCATATTAGCCACATTTCAAGTGCTCAATAGCCACACGTGGCTAATAGCTACCATACTGGAAGGCACTGATAAAGAGAACATTTCCATCATCACTATCTTCGCAAAAAGTATTATTGTTCAGCACTGGTCTATACCTTTCATTATCTTAGTATCTTCCTTCTGGAAACACTTATACTTTTTGGCTTTTCCACATAGATCACTGTATTCTTCACTGTTCAACCAGAGAAACAGATACATTAAGATCCAAGTCTTCATATGGAAATATTATTCCTTTCTGTGAAATATGATCTAGAAATTTGATTTCTATTTCCAAGCCTGTGAATATTTGCTTTGCAATGCTGCAGCTTTCAAAACCAGAAATTCTAAACTCCTTGAAGAACTCTAATTACTTCTTGAAATGGTTATTACAGTATCCATTTATATGCTTTTATTTTATAATAATTTACTATCAAATTTGCTGCTAAAGCACAGGCAGCTCCTGTCCTGGCATTCAGGCCAGAGAATTAATATTTGTGCATATGCTACAGGGACAGGCTATGAGGACTGATGGGCAAACTTAACTCCCACTTCTGGTCCCAGCACTTCCCCCCATGTGGAATACCTCTCTCCCTGATTCACATCTGCTGCCATCACTGTTACTGCTATTGCTGCTACCATCACTACCCCCAGTATGAGCTCAGATTCCAGCTGTTACCCTGTTGAGGACCCATGGCACCCTGGACTGCACCAGGTGTGTGTGTATGCACAAGGCAGCCATGCCAACTGCTTGGCATGCACACTGCCTTCCACCCATTGAGCCTGTAGTTCTGAGCTCATGCCTAGCATATCTCCCCTACTCATGCACAAGCTTCACTGTCCCATCACACTTCACTTACAGAAAACAAAATCAAAGATAGAATTAAGATGTTTAAGATATTAGCAGCAGAGCATTAAACCAAGAATAAAGCCCTTCTAAGAATGGGGTTCTATGCATCTGCACAGGTCACACATCCATGAAGATAAACCTGCAATAAAATGAAATACAATTAGGGGCGCCTGGGTGGCTCAGTCGATTAAGTGTCTGCCTTCAGCTCAGCTCATGATCCCGGGGTCCTGGGATCGAGCTCGGCATCGGGCTCCCTGCTCAGCGGGGGGCCTGCTTCTCCCTCTGCCTCTGCTGCTCCCCCTGCTTGTTTTCTCTCTCTGTCAAATAAATAAATAAATAAATAAATAAATAAATAAATAAATAAATAAAATATAATTAAATATTCACTTTTTCAGTGAACATGGGGAGGCTTGTCAGGAAACTATTTTAGCAGTAGAAGCAAGAAATCATAATATTAACTGGGGCAGTTGAGGAATGGAAAAGAGTGACAGATTAAGAGTGTTTTTCTTCTTCTAAGAGTGATTCTTTTTATAAGTAACAAACTCAAGTCTAACCTTATACAAAAGGAAAAGTTGTATGAACCATGAGAGACTATGGACTCTGAGAAACAAACAGGGTTTTAGAGGGGAGGGGGGTGGGGAGATGGTTTAGCCCAGTGATGGGTATTAAGGAGGGCATGTATTGCATGGAGCACTGGGTGTTATATGAAAACAATGGATTGTGGATCACCACATCAATAACTAATGATGTATTTTATGGTGACTAACATAACATAATAAAAAAAAAAAAAAGAAAAGTTAGTTGTTCGCATAACCAAACCAGAGGGTGTGTCTAGCCTCAGAACAGTTGGAACTGAGACCTCAACTGCCACCTGGCTGCCCTAATGTTCCCATTCTCTCTCGTGTGACTACCGCTGTGACCAAGGACACTTGGACACTCTACTGGGACTATTTGGTTTGACCGAGGGAAACAGCAATATCCTTCCAAGAAGATAGAGATGTTCCCTAGAGGGAAAGAGATGCTGAGGCCAGGCAATATAAACTGCAGAGACAGTCTCTAAACAAATGCATACTTTTCCCAACATTTTATAAATATAGATGGAGGCTAGAGGGCAGTACCTTATTCCTAGGTACTTGTTGTACCTAGGGGAAGAAGGCAAATTTATATCTTGCTTTTCCTGTGCTCATGCTATTCTTCTGATATGAGGAAGGGATGTGTCAAGAATGATTCCCAAAGTCAGAATAACAGAAGTTCATAATTATCTGTCTCTTTGTTCATCTCTATTAAATCTAATAACAAAAAGTTAACTACAGATACCAAAAAAATCCATAAAACAGAAAACAGTAGAAACTCCACACTCAGAAAGTCCACATAAACTATATTTTCAATAATTCTTCATACTTTATTAATGTATTATAGGTAAGGAAGATGAAGGCTAGAATCAGAAACTTTGATCTCCCTGATACTTTTTAATATTACATAATTGTATTTTTTCTTCTTGGACCCACAGGATCGAGGAAAACGAGAAACTGAAAAATGTTCTAATATGAGCATCTAATCAAAGATCAGATGCTAGCTGGAACAGAGTTAAGTGCTATGATTTTCCTACTTGTTCAGAAAGTAAGCCAAATGGAGGTATACTGGGGCATGATAAGGTTGGAGGGTTAACAGAAAAAGATTTCTCTAGTCTTACCCTTTCCCCAGTGCACTTCACCCTCAAGAGCAGAGCATTCTTCTTAAAGCATAGCTCTTGCAGCTCTAACCTTGTCTCAAAAATCAAACTTCTTGGTCTGGTGGGATAATCAAGCCTCAGGAAGCCAAAATGCCAAACGAAATGGGCTTGTCACCAGACCTTCAGTGCCTGTTGTCCTTCAAGGATCAGCTCAGATGCCACTACTCCCCTCTCCATTCTCCAAACTGTATTCTCTCTTTACCTACATGTACCGGCAGTACTTTGCCTTCTATTGCCAATCAGTTTGCCTGGGCTTGGCATAATTTTGTATATGTGAGTCTTCCCTTCTAGACTGTACATTCCAGAATTCAGTACACAGATTGACATATAAGTAGTCAAGGGTAGAAATAAACGGTGATGGGGGCACTGAAGTTTGCTTTCAGCATCAGAATACCCATGCCTCTCCTCACCAAAGGAATCATTGTGCTAGAAGTCTGAATTGCATGGTGGTAGCCAAAGGTGACCTGACTAGGACAAGCCAACTGAGGACAAGGCAACTTAGGAAAGACCACATCCTAGCTTCATTCTGGCACTAACTGGTATTTTATTAGAAGCAAGTAGATGCTTAAAAGTTGCACCCCTTGGTTATTACAGCTTTTGAACACTCCACTCCTCATTTTCTCTCTATATTAAAATGTGACATTTTCTGTTTCCTTTGGAGCATCTTGTGAGAAATCTACTCTTTTCTCCCCCAAGTTCAGTTTCTGTAGTACACATACATGATTATACTCAATACATTTCACTTGAGTGTACTCCTATCTCCTCTTATTTCTGATATTTTATGGAAAATTACTTAAGTGATGAAAACAATTTATTTCCAAGTGTATCTTCAGGCAAAAGAGGGAGGAGTGGATTTACAGACAGTGCATAAACCCAACTTTATGAATATCTCCCAGCAAACAGATATTTACAACAAGTAGGCAATTTTTGCCATACTTACAAGACATAAAATTTTCTAGAACCCATAACACATCATATGGATAACAGAAAGGAACTCCTTTTAGCAGTAGAAGCAAGAACTCATAAGAATATTAACTGGGGCAGTTGAGGTAGGAATGGAAAAGAGTGACAGATTAAGAGCATTTTTCTTCTTCTAAGAGTGATTCTTCTTATAAGTAACAAACTCAAGTCTAACCAGCTATTCAGGCAGCTATTTCCTCATGGCAAAAGGAAAAAACAACAGACCAAAAACCTGCTGGGATATCAAAGTATTTACACCAGGACAGGATATTAATTTCAAATATAGCTTAAATGTTACAACTGTCAGAATAATAGAAAGATTCTGGAGGTAAATACTGAAGCATTACCTTGTAGTCTAGGCTACTTTTACTCTTCCATGTTATTTTCAATATTTTTAAGATAAACTTTAAGTTATAAATATTTATAGAAAATATGAAAAATGAAAAAAACATGTAAAGAAAATAAAAATTCACCTATAATATACCACACAGGGATAAGGGTCTTTAAAATACTGATATATTTCTTCTCAGTCTTTTTTTCTATGTAAATAAGAAGACCTTGTAATGCAAATAGTCTAAAAAGTCAGTTAAAACAGGAATCAAAAATTATACTAAATGTTTTTAATAGACTTTATTTTTTAGAGCATACAGTATATAGCCTTTTCAGATTGGCTTCTTTCACTTAGTAATATGCACTTAAGATTCTTCCATGACTTTTCGTGGCTTGATAGCTCATTTCTTTTCAGCTCTACATATTTCATTGTCTGGAAGTACCAGAGGTTTTGTTTTTTTTTTTTTTTTTAAGTGAAATAAGTTTTTTTTTATTTTCTTTATTTATTTGAGAGAGAATGAGAGAGAGCGAGCACATGAGAAGGGGGAGGGCCAGATGGAGAAGCAGACTCCCTGCTGAGCAGGGAGTCCGATGCGGGACTTGATCCAGGGACTCCAGGATCATGACCTGAGCCGAAGGCAGTCGCTTAACCAACTGAGCCACCCAGGAGCCCCTGGAAGTACCAGACTTTATCCATTTACTTACTGAAAGACATCTTGGTTGATTTCAAGTTTGGGCAATTATGAATAGAGTTGCTATAAACATCCATGTGCAGTTTTTTTTGTGTGTGGACATAAATTTTCAACTCTTTTGGGTAAATACCAAGGAGCATGATTCCTGGATCATATCATGAGAGTATATTTAGTTTTGTAAGAAACTGCCAGTCTTCCTAAGCGGTTGTACCATCTTGCATTCCCACCAGCAATGAATGAGCATTCCTATTGTTCCACATCCTTGTCAGCATTTGGTGTTGTCAGTCTTCTGAATTTTGGCTAACACTTGTGTAGTGGTATCTCAATGGTAACTATCAGTTTGTTCTCTATAGTTAAGAGTCTGTTTCTTGGTTTTCCTCTCTTTTTTCCCCCTTTGATCTTTTGTTTTGTTTCTTAAATTCCATATGTGAAATCACATGGTATTTGTCTTTCTCAGACTTATTTCACTTAGCATAATATTCTCTACCTCGATCCATGTTGCAAATGGCAAGATTTCATTCTTTTCTTCATGGCCAAGTAATATCTCAGTGTGTGTGTGTTTTTTTTTTTTAAGATTTTTTATTTATTTGACAGAGAGAGAGACAGCGAGAGAGGGAACACAAGCAGGAGGAGTGGGAGAAGCAGGTTTCCCACAGAGCAGGGAGCCCAGTATGGGGCTCGATCCCAGGACCCTGGGATCATGACCTGAGCCGAAGGCAGACGCTCAATGACTGAGCCACCCAGGCACCCCTCAGTGTGTATGTCTTTACCACCTCTTCTTTATCCATTCATCAGTCGATAGTTGGGATCTTTCCATAATTTGGCTATTGCTGATAATGCTGCTATAAACATTGGGGTGCATATATCACTTTTTGTTGGAACTTTTCTCCATCGTATTACTTTTGCTTCTTTGCCAAAGGTCAGTTGACTCTATTTAATCAAGTCTGTTTCTGGGCTCTTTATTCTGTTCCATTGATAAAATATTCTGTTCACTTACCATACCATGCTGTCTTAATTACTGTAGCTTTAGTAAATCTTGAAGTTGAGTAGTATCAACCCTCCAATTTTGTTCTTCTCTTTCAGCATTGTGTTCAGTATTGTGTTAGTATTCTGGGTTTTTGACTTTCCATATAAACTTTATAATCACTTTGTTGATGTCTACAAGATAACTTCCTGGGATTTTACTTAGGATTGCATTGAATCTATAGATGAAATTGGAAAGAACTGATATCTTGACAATATTGAGTCTTCCTATTCATGCACATGAAATAGCTCCATTTAGATCTTTAAAAATTTTTTTCATCAGAGCTTTATAGCTGTCTTCATATTTTTAACATAAAACATGAAAGTGTACATTCTCTTATCAGTCCTTTGCTGTGAAGCCAAGGTCTCCTCTTTGAGATGCAACCAGTGATTGGAATTCTGTTCATCTTTCTTATGAAATGCATACTCATAGCAAATACACTATAATTTCTAGTTACATTTATTTGAATGGGAACAACTTAAAAAAATTACTTGCCAAACAATCTGAGAGAAGGCTTCTATTTTTTATAATTTTTTTCCAAATCTTTTCATTTTCTTGCTCACACCTCATTAATACAGATTTATTTTAGAGGCTCACTTTTATTGTGTCTTTCCAAGGCTTTTATCTGAGGATTCCTACAAGAAAAAACTTTCTCTTTACAGTTATATTTCATTGGTTTTCATATTTAATTAAATAATTAGGAGATCAAGCTTAATTAACATATAAAAAGATTTGTGAATACATACATACAAATGATTCTTGGTAAGCATACAATTCAACTGGTAGGAAAAGGGTCAACTGGTAGGTACACAGGGAGATAGATGCCTATTGGCCATGAGTTTTACATGTGTTACAAGTATTACATGTTTCATAGAGTAACCAGAAACTACTCAGAGGTAACCTAACAGAACTCCAACTATGTATTTTTTTATGAAACTAAGAAAAATCACAAAGGAAAAAGGAATAAAAACCAAGTTTGATCACCATGCTGAGGAAACTGTCCATAGAATGGTCTTTTTTAAAAAAGGGGGGGGCATTTTAAAGGGCTGGGGGGCATTGTGATGTCTACAGTGTTTTGACATAATTTTTACAGTGTTTTTTAAAGATTTTATTTATTCATTTGAGAGAGAGGAAGAGCACACGCACGCACAAATGGGGGAGGGGCAGAGGGAGAAGCAGGCTCCCCACTGAGCAGGGAGCAGACACAGGGCCGGATCCCAGGATCATGACCTGAACCTAAGGCAGACGATAAACTGGCTGGGCCACCAGGTGCCCCTACAGTTTGTTTTTTAATTATGAAATATTTTATACATATAAAAGCAGAGACTATTATAATGAACGTCTATGTGCTAACAACTTACCACATTAATATGTGATATGGGCTATATGCAATACATATGACAGATATAAATGAAACCTACTTATTTTTATGTGTCCATCTGGGTCCCAACAAAAAACATGATGATAACACTCAGTATGGGATCATTCCAGGAGAGTTTGATGGAAAGGGGACTATTTACGAAGGTGTGGGTAGTAAGAGAACCACAGTGGATCCTACAGAAAGTTGGGACTGGCAGCAACTAAGCTGTTACCACCCCTAGACCCAAAGGGATAAGAAAGGGAGAGGTGCCTAGAATCCAAAGAATAATCACATAGAATTGGCCTCTTTAAGAGTTGTGGAGACCTCTGGTCAAAGATAGAGTATGAAGTGACCTCACGGAGAGGGAGCCAGGAGAATACTCTCCTCCCTTTCTGATCTCCTACTGGCTTTCCCATTGTCTAAATGGAGAACCCACTGATGCAGTCCACACAGGTCAGCCTCTCCAGGCAGAGAACAGAGTGGAGAAGGGTAGAGAGTTAACTGAAGTGGCAGACACCGGTTATCCAGCTTTCTCATCCCACCCCACTTCCCTCCTTTCCTCCCTCCACAGAGGTATCACTCAACTAAATTTGGTGTTCAGTATTTTCATTCAAATCTGTATACTTTTTTTGCTATACTTGTGTATCCATATGCATTATAGAGTTATTTAGCTTGGTAGTTATTGGAGTTATTCACCAAACATTTGGGGTGATTTTCTCCTCAAAGCACGTGGTGAGATTCGACTTCCCAGTCCCCTTAAAGTTCAATGAGGCTAAGTGACTTACTTTGGAACAATGAAATATGAGTGAAAATGAAATGTATCATTTCCAGACAGAAGCTTTAAGAACTACCATGCAAGACACTTGATTTGCTTCCCATTGGTGAAGTGATCAATGAAGCATTGATGAGGTGAAGGTTATAGCAGCCTGGGACTCTGAGTTACCCATGAACAGAGGCCCCAGATAAGCTGTGCTGGACATATGATGGCTTTCAGCCACTGAGATTTGGAAATGTTTGTTAAAGCAGCATAACCTAGCTTATCCAAATACATTCTGCATGGTTTTAAACTTTGTAGAAATGGCATCCTACCATATTTATCATTCAGCAGTTTTTTGCTTGACAGTTTTGAAATTCACCCATGCTGATGGATGTAGCTGTAGTTCATTACCTATACAAATATATGTAATTTATTTATCTGTTCTCCCATTGACAGAACACTGATACAATTTTTTGCTATTACTAATAATGCTAAAACGAACATTCTGGTACATGCCTTCTGTGCAGATGTGCAACAGTTTCTCTAAGGGATACACTCAGGAGGAACAATGTGCTTTTAAGCTTTTCAAAGAAAGTAACAGATTGGGAGGAGACTTTGATCATTGTGAACCATAGTTTCCATCAAAAGAGCTTTGAGAAATCTTTGCCCCTCAGGAGTGTGAATCCTGCCTCTCTCAGAACACTAAAATATATTATTCAGGAAAACTGTATTTTAAAATTGGCTTGACCTTGAGAAGACCAAAGGCATCCTTAAAATTTAAAGAGACCCACCTTAGAGAACAAGGACTACACAAATAACACCAATTACTCCTTTAAAAATCTCTCAGGATAGAAGGCAAATTGAGATAAAGGAAAAAAGAGTAAAATTTGGAGTAGCTCCTTCCCATAGATGTGATGAGAAATAAAACTACATAATCAGTCACTAACAGATTCAAAAGTATTATCAGCAAAGACAGCTGGTGAGTAAACAGTGAGCTGCCAGTCATAGGTCAGAGACCAATAATGTAGAATTATCCATATTATCTTTTCCATTTTCAGTCTAGATTACTAATATCAAACAATCATCATATAAAAGAACAATCTGAATAATGGGATTGGGTCTCCCACCCCCACCCACTCTTGCCCAAAACTGCTGAGAAATAGAAAAGCCTTCTGGAATATTTGAATGAGAAAGGAACCTGCCTCAGAATATGTTGCATACATTTCTTTGGAACCCACCATTGGAATATCTGTAGTAGAATTTGTTATTTGTGTAAATAACAAGTATTCTAGACTGGAATATCAAGGACATAGGTGTAGTATGTACCCCTATGGCACTCAAGGCCCTAGAACACAGTTATAAAGATGATCAGAAAGGTTTCCTCAAATGGGAAAAGCAGATTATGAAATGCTGTAGTGATAGCCTGATTATTTTTATCTGGACATTGAGTCTGGAACAATATACACAAAAATATTGAGAGTTGTTCTCCAAGCACTGGGATTGTGGATGCTTTTATTTTTTGTTTTTTACATGTATAATTTTTCTACAAAACTAAAGACACATTATATATTAAATTACTTACGTTGAAAATTTGTCAACTGCTGGAGAAAAAGGAAGAAAGGAAATATTTTTTCTCCACGTCAGCATTTCTCAACTGCCAGTTTCTTGACTCTCAGTGTAGGGCTTTCTCCTGGTCTTCATTCCTTCAGATCCAGACCGTTTGGACGTGCTCACCTCCAGAGGCTACTGTGCTAATAAGAGGAAAAGCCAAAGGAGAGCCTTCTCTCCTCATGTCCAGATACTCTTCTCCCTCCCTTTAGGGCTTTCTGAAGCCCAGAACAAAGAAGGCTGGTGAGAAAAGTACAAAATGACCCAAAGTAGAAGAGGGGCTCACATCACAGAGCAAGAGTGCCTATCCAAGTTCTGAATTTCTATGTAGTCTACACACCCTTTTCATACCAGCTCCCCCCATTTCTCTACAACACTTTACCCCACTCAAGAATCTATATACCCATTCTTTCTTAAAAGACTAGAGATAGGAAAACCCACAGTCAAGCCCCCTCATTTAATAGGTGGAGAAATTCTCAGAGAGGGAAAGTGTCTTCTCCAGGGTCACACAGCAGTAAATGTCAGATCTGCCTCAAGACCCACGTAGTAGGTGAAGGGTTAGAAAACTGGGCTCTGGAACATAATAAATAGGAGTTCAGATCCCAGCTTTTCACTCTCTGAGCCTTTGTTTGCTCAGTAGCAAATGGAGCAACACAAAGTTGAGCTGAGGACAAATGAGATAATTCAGGTTATAATTTAGTGTAAAGTGCCTGGCACATAGTATGCACCAAATCAATGGCAGTTACTTTATTATTACTAACACCATTGTGATAAAATTTTGCTGCTCTTTAAACTATACCAGCTTCTTCTAGACTCTTGTTTTAACTAGCTTTTTCTAAGATAAGCTCACATCTCTGAAGTTTTCTGGTTACTCTGGCCAAATGAAAGATCACTCATTAACCATAAGTGCCTTGTGTAAGACCTGTCACTTTTGCAGCTGACGTATTGACACTTGCTCTAATTTCAGTTGTGATGCACCCAATGCAGTTCTCTCTCAAGGCATTTCATTTGTAGTCACTTGAGTACATTCTGACACACTGTGATTTTTAAAGTCAAATAAATAATTGCTCCATTTCCTCCTGAGCTTTGATGAAATGTCAAAATCATTATAGAAACTGATGAGAATTGTGTGAAGGACTTGTCAGTAGCCCATTGCATCACCACTATACTCATTCCTAGTCAAACTCTAGGGTGATTTAAGGAGCACGTTTTGACTTAAATTCAGATTTTAATTATAATAATTAGAATGCAGTGTTTTTTTTTATGACTGTTTACTTTTGTTTGGGATTAATTTGGATGGCACAGTCAGTACTAAATTAGGACCAGGAGAATGTGGAGGGGAAAAATTTCCAGATAATTTAAAAATGCATCCTTGTCCAATAACTTCAACATTTTTTTCAAAGATTTTATTTATTCATTTTGAGAGAGAGAGAGAGAGAGAGCAGGGGGAGAGGCAGAGGGAGAAAGAATCCCAAGCAGACTCCATGCTGAGCACGGAGCCCAAAGCGGGGCTCAACCCCACAACCATGAGATCATGACCTGAGCCAAATCCAGAGTCAGATGCTTAACCAACTGAGCCACCCAGGTGCCCCTCAACTTCTTTAAAACATTTTGTGCAGGGTGGTGAAAAAGTATCACATTTTGGACTAAAATCAGTCACCCTCTCTCACCCTTACTTGTTTACCTTCTGACTGGAATTCTAGTTCACGCTATATAAAAAGTAGGCAGCAGGAGGAAAAAAAAAAAAAAAAACAGCCCAATAGAGACCTTGGAAAATCCACAATCGCAAAAATTAAGAATTAGCTACATTGAAATGGAGAAGCCCCAAACCATGCATCATTCTGTGCATGTGCCATAAACTAAATACCCTTGCTGTTATAATGAAAGAAAATAAAGCTGTCAAAGGCACAGGTGCAGCCAGCTGTAGAAAATCAATAATGTCACTCTCAGAGGACTTAAGTGGTTTACAAAGTCAAATTCCTTCTATAACCAGAACTTCATGAACTACCTAGAAGAAAGTACCTCTTCGGTAGTAGCCAGGTTTCAGAAGGTATAGTCACACGGTGAAAAAAGCCATACACTACAAATCTGCAGACTCATATGACAGGTCCAGGAACCCTACTACCTGTGTGGCCTTGGGATAGTCACTGTGACTCCTGAAACCTCAGTCTTCTGGCATATAAAAATGGAGGTACACCATAGATTATAAGGTATGTGAAAATGCTTTGGCAACTATGAAGCACTATTTATATGTACATGATAATCGTAAAAACAAAAAATGCTCTAAATATTGTCATATATACAGCACTACAAAGAGATAAAGAAAAAACATTAAAGTTGATCTCTGTCCTCAAGGTGCTTATAATCATGTCAGGTAGACAAAACTGCTGATGTCAATGAAAAAACTAAACTTAATACTAGTTTCCAAAATATATTTGTAAGAATCATATTTGACCCTCACAATAGTCCAGTGAAGCAGGGAGAATTACTACTATGCTCATTTAACAGATGGGAATCAAAGTAACTGAGTTACTTGCCCACTGGGGGCACATGGGCACAAACCAAAAACCCATGTCTTCTAACTCTTAGTAAAGTGCACTTTATCATACTATTCAGTTTACTCACTCAGCCAGGTTAAATAGTGTGGGCTCTATAGCTTCTGTAGAAGTTCAGAGAAGGGATGAATGATTGACAAATAAGAGTAAGAAAGTCAGAGAAGTCTTTCCAGAGGCACACTCCGGAAAGCTAAAGTAGGATTTCCGAAGGCTGAGAATCAATGAGAGAACATTCATATTAAAATTCCCTGGCGAAGAATGGGGGTCTTTTGGAGCTACACACACAAGGCCTTTCAGAATTTTATATGGCCCCATTCCCCCCTCTTGAGAATCACTGCATTGTGAACCACCATTACCAAGAGGTGTTGTACCTCAGGTCTGTCAAAGCAGGAAAAGGCAAACCACCTAATTACAGTTCAACTCCTTTGTTTGTCTCCCTCGTGCATTTACCCTTCCCCACAAAATAGGTTTGACTCCCTTTCCTTGTAAACTGGAACTTGTACATTTTACAACAGTAAAAACAGCTTTATTTTATTGAAAAAATATTAATATAAAGGCTAATAAGCATTAGTGACAAATCTTTCTGAGAAATTATTTATGCAGTATTAAGTTAATGAAACCAAAGACCTAATTTGATCACACAACCTTCAACTCATGAAGTTCCAGAATCTCTCTTTACAAATCGATGATAAACTAACTGGAAAGGGAAAGAACATTAACAGCACTATAAAAATTCAAATATTCCTTCAGTTCCCCCACTAAATTTTGATAAACAGAGCAATTACATTTCAACTGGAGAACAAAAGGCTATTGCTTTGTTTCTAGGGGCTATGCCTGAGAGATCTGGCAAAAATGCACATCCATGCCTTGAACACTGCAGGGAAATTCCCCATTATCTCCTCATTGCTAGTGCTAGTCACACCATTATCTGCCTACTCCACGACAGTTTGAGGTAGTTTAGGGTAAAGCATAGTGCTATAGGGCCTAGATTATGGAATTCTTCAGAACTCTTGGATTGCTTTGAAGTGCTTCAAGGGTACAAATATATTGGATTGAATTTAATTTTAGAAAAACACTCTAAACTCTTTGTTAAACTGCAATAAACATAATATGCTCACTCAAACATACCATGTCTGAGCACAATGAAAGCCATAGATGTATTTCTTTATGTAGTACACAAGAGGTATGGGGACAGATCTCAAAATACAGTTCTTACTGTCAGATCGGGTATGGATTTGAACCTCTTGAACATATGTTATTGGTTGGAGAAATTCTAGGTTTTCACTCACCATTTTAATTTAGGACTATACGGGTCCACTCATATAAAATTGTGCAAATGAAAAGAGGATCACAGAATGCAAGTAGTGGGCCCAGTGAAATGCAAGACAAGGCACAGTCACATGATCAATGCTTGTTCTCCATTTCTACATTATAGCCAGTTGTACAATTACAAAGGTACATATAATATGTTGCATTATGAGACTGTTACTATACTGTAAAGTATTGCAGCAGGCTTTCCATAGGGGCTTCTTGTCAGACCCTATTAACAATATTAATTAACGAATTAATAGATTTTGTTAGTGATTCAAATTTAAAATAAAGATGTCCTCTCCTAATCTTCTTTCATGTTTCAGAATCAGTCAAGTTTAAGTATCCGGAGATTGTTGGCACGCTATTTAACACCTGTGACCATTTGTAACACTTCTTATGATTCATCTGGATGTTTCCTCAACACTGGGCATTCCAAACAAAATCAATTAATAAAGTTGGATGACAAGACTGTCCTATGAATGCCACGGTCAGCCAGATGCCTGATGCCTAATTTCTGTGTCCATCAAAACAACTTTCATCATTCTCAGCAATGAACATTATAAATCCTATGACACTGAAATTATAAAATATAATGCATTTATAACTGACATTTTTGTCTGTTTTCCACATCCATGTGAATAAAATTTTGTTTAAAAACAAAGGGTTCTGCTACTTGAAGGAAGCAAGGAAGGAAAAGAAGGAAGGAAGAAAAGGGGAGGAGAGAAAAAGAAAGGAGAGAGATTTGAGATTTGAAAATCACTGATCAAGTTATAATACTGGCCTGGGAAACTAGAGCCATGAATTCTAGTTGATTCTGTCACAGACATGCTGTGTTCCCTTGAACATTTAAGTCCTTTTCCCTCAAAACCCCGAGTCTCCAATCTGTGAAACACATGGATTTAACAAAGATTTACTGAGCACGTCTCTTAACTCAGAGCTGTGCCTGGTGCCAGGGGTACAGTGGTAGCAGAACAGGTATGGCCCCTGCCCTCATAAGGCTTATCATCAGAGGGAAGAGAGAGAATAGCCAGGTTAAGCAAAGCAGCACTAATTCTACCTGCCGCATCAGGCTATTGTGAGGGTCAAATAAGAAGATTCATGCAAATGTGATTTGAAAACTCAAAGCATTGGCCAACTAGATGCTGTCTAATGTTGATGTTTAGTTCTTTTATTGACCTTAGTAGTTTTGTCTCCCCGATATAAGCTCCTTGAAGATAGATCAACGTTAATGCTTTTTCTTTAGCTTTGTAGAGATAGTATAAAATAAATGTTAGGGCATTTATTGTTTTACTATAAATCTGCCCCCTTGCCCATTAATATATTCCACATTTGGTCTCCTTTCCTTTCCTGGAAAACACCAGGCTCATTTCTGCCTGAGTTTCTGGCCATGATGCTCCCAAAGCCTGGAATTCTGTTTCCTCCTGCTTCCAGCCTTCACAGGGCTTCTTCATTCTCATCCTTTAGATTTCAGCCTGCTGTTGGGCAGAAACCTGAAAATGGGAATCTCAGCCCATGCCATTGCTTTAACCCCTCCATGTCCCCCAATCCCCTGCTTTTGTTTACTTTCCTGTTTGCCTTCCATTTTTTCCAGAGTTTATAGTTGTTATGGAAAACCAGGTCCAGTAGGAACTACTCAGACATACCAGAAGTGGAATTCCCAGGGTGATTTTTTTATTTTTTTTATTTAGAGGAAAAGGGAGAGGGACAGAGGAAGAGGGAGAGAGAGAGAATCCCACACTGTGTGGAGCCTGACGCGGAGCTCAATCTTATAACCCTGAGATCATGACCTGAGCTGAAATCAATAATCGGATGCTTAACCCACTGAGCCACCCAGGCGCCCTGGGTGATTCTTTTAAATACAAATCTGGTCATGAAGCACCTCTACTCAAAAACCTTCACTGGTTCCCCAGATTACTCCTAATAACAGCCAAGTGACCTACATAACTCTCTATAATCTGGCCCTTTATTGCCTTCTGACATTATATATTATTGAGTTATTGTGTTTGTTTCCTACTGTCTGTCTCCCCTCTCCTGGCTATAAGTTACAGGAAGACATAAACTTTTTTTGGCTTACTCCTACATCCCCAGCCTCTAGATGGAATCTACCTGGAGAGTAGGTATCAGTATTTTGACAATTTTGTCAAATGACTAAGTGGATAAATAAATAAATATTACAAATTTCTTACATGAGGAAGCTACAAACATTTCAGGGAAGCAACCATTGCACAAAATATTTAGAGGTGGGGAGAAAAACTAAAAAAAAAAAAAGTACTTTGGGGGAGCTATTCATTAGGATCATCTTCAAATACTGGTAATATAGTCTGACAATCTTTGGTTCCTAAGGATGAATTTACCTTTTAAAAACTACCAGAATTCTCTCAGGGCTAAGGATAGTCAAAAAAGAAGGTGAATACACTGGACATTATCATTTTAGGTTGAAAAATACATTATGGTATTATAAGATTATGTGTGATTCTTTGGCTCAGAGGCATGCTATGAAGTAGTTCTTGGGAAAGACTTCCAAAAACATTTCATTTGCCTGCTGCAAAGTTTAAATTGGTATGTGGTTTTCTAATGGAACGTTTTTGAAGTTAAGGGTTCTGATTTTTTTTTAACCACCATATTCATCCTTCATAACATTGCCAAGATAAGGACGTCCACTGAATTCAGATAGGAATCAAGAGCTGAATTTTGCTAGACTATCAGATGTGAGCAGTAGAGAAAGCTTTCTCCTTTCAGAAAGTGTGGGGCTATTAAGTCTGGTGGAGCTGGAAAAAACAACTGGGTCTGAAGAGTCTTGATTCCATTGATGCTGATGGTTAGTGGCATGGTTGCTGTAGCTCAGTAAGGGGAGAATAAAGTTTAGTTAGGATTAACATTAAAGGGAATTTGTTGAGGTTTTTTCTGCCTTCTAGTATTCTTAATAGTATGTTTTTATTATTGCCTGTTTTATAATCCCATAGTATAATTGAACTACTTTCTAAGCATGCTGTAGTAGGTTTTCTTCTTTGCGTGTAATCACCTTACCTCTTCTCTGGGTGATGAGTGGCCATGTAAGTGCACTTCCTGGTACTCTTTAATTGGTCACTGTTATCAAATGGGTGATAAGCTATTGATTTAACACCATGGGTGCTTTTTAAGCAGTCCTTCCTAATACTGGGTGAATTAGGAAAAATACTGTCCTCATTTAGTTGATGGCTTATTTTGCTCTCTGCTCTACTGCCCTCACTCTGCATGTTTTTCTTTTCCCTCCTAGCATTAGAATGTATAGACACAACTGTTTAACCTTATACTTTTAACTGTCAGCAGACCAAGAAATCAGTGAGCAGGTGATCGGGCATTCCTACAGTTGGTTGATTCTTTTTCCTGGTGCCATAGACCCAAGACATCAAATAGGTTTCATCTCAAGTTCCAAGACAAACAATTTATAGTAGCTATCTGGAACACTGTGTTGAGGAATGTATAACCAGTCTATCTCAATGGGAAAGTATGTCATAATTGATTAGTGATGTCTGCCATCAGCTTATGTTAGGAGAGATTCGAGACACATGCTACCATGATAGGCCATGGGAACAGAAACAAAAGACCTCAGGAGAGAGATAGAGAATGAGGTTTAAGGGGTGAGAACAACTATTTCCTTAATGTGCATTCTGCATTCAAGGGCTTTTGGAGGACTGTATTTTGTCCCCAACACACCACATGGATCTGAACAAAGTGACAAGAGTTGGGGGTGGGGAAGAGACAGGAATTTATATCCACTTTGGCTGGAAGTCTCTTCCTACTTGGAATCCAAATTTGAAAGATTTTCCTTTCGTAAAGTGCTCTGATACTTCCTGGGTAACAGGATAAAATACAGTCACCACCAACCAAGGCAAACTAGTTTGGGAAATTACTATTTAAACACCTCATGCTCAATATTGTTTGCATTAGGTATGCATAAAATATATAATTCATAAGACTTTATAAACACCATTTTTTCTGGCACTTATCAATACCCTTGGGTAGGCAGCTATTTGCTATTTAATATGTTTACCTGAGTGGTATGATCCAATTTTCTGTCCTGAGGGATCTGAGCTCTCAGTCACCTTACTTGTATAGTTTCAGTAATAGATCATTATGCTTTACCTCTGGGCAATATAGAACAGGACAACCCAGGAGATTCCTCCAGGCTCCCTTCATATGCTTCTCTGCCCCACTACATGTTGCAGCTCCCTTCTTCTCCTATATAATGTCAGTCACCTCCCCCACCAAAAAACAGCCTCATTTTTTGCCTGGTTGCCTAGTGGGCCCCAAATGCCTGGGTGTCAAACGTAACTTCCAGCCACCGAAGGCACAGGTTGCATGAGCAGAGTGGTAACTATCTTGATCTGCCTCCTGTTCTACTGCTACACTTCCCTCAACCTGCACCCATGATCTCTTGGGGATTTTTCTATGACCAGGGGAGTAAAGGGAAACTTTAAGTCTAAGATGTACATGCTGGTCCCAGTCAAAGTGGTCTCTTACAGTATTACAACTTCACTTGGGTCTGCCCCCCTTCTTCCTGAGACCTCCCTGGTATTGTTTGCATCTCACATGTTGTCTCTCCCACTGGATTTTAGCCTCTGGATTGGTGTTCTCAACACCTAATTTTTTTCATTTTTCTTCTGGCTCTGATCCCAACTCTGACCCCTCTCTGTCTTGATTCTTTGTAGACCATTAGAACTTGATGGGAATCATCTTACCCCTGATCCTGCTCTAGCCAACAGTGTACTCTAAAATCTAACCACAAGGTCAGAAAGGCTCCTTGCGGTATTCTCCTGGTTCCTGAAAACTGTATCACAACTAATTTTATTAACTGTTTAATGATATCATGGACTATCTTTCATTTGGGAAAAGAAGAACTCAGGTTGCCAGACACTGAATACTTATTCAACATCTATCATCAGTGAGCCATTTACTCTCAAGATGATTTGTTGAGGTCCAGACAAGCTATGGAACCAAGCCTGCAAAGAATTTCTATGTTAAGAAGTCTAAAAGTGTTCTTGTCCTCTTTCCAAATATAGAGACAAACATTCTTGGTAATATGGGCATACATTCTAATTAATTAGTCAAAAGTTGTATAGAAATAGCAATACTTTGTATTCCAGAAAAAGTACTCGTGGTAGTTAATAAATAATAATTATATTCTCATTTTCAGTAATCAAAAAAATAGTTTGAATAGAACAGATGAATGGTTTCCCACAGCTGAATAAAAATCAAAATAATTAGCATAGTATCATAAAAGTTCACTTTAGAGACAAGTTATTTTTAGGACTCTATCCTTGCAAATATCCTAAGATTTCCTACACAAAATAAACAAAAGAAGAAAGAATGAAAACTGCCATGAACAACTCCAATGACTTATTCTGAATAAGAATGAAAGATGCTTGGACTTGGAGAAACAAATTGAGAAATAGACCAAAATGTCGCTCAAGCCACTGTCTACATGAAACATACCAGCAAAGTGTACAAACCACAAACCTATGTCCTGAAGAGCCAGGATCCACTACATGATGCCTAAAAACATTGTCAGGAAGTCCTGGCTAATTGAAAAAGGTACACGAATTGTTCACAACAACTTGAAAATAACTGAGTAAAATCTGTTGTCACAGAAAGGATAGAGTTCATTAATTTCCCATCTCCTGAAGGTATAAGTCAATTGACTGTAAACAGGTCATTCAAGCTTAAAGATTTATTATTTACCTGCTTCTTCTAAATAGTTTAGCATCGTTAAACAGAGTAACAAGGCACAAAATTCAAAACTAAATTAAGTCATGTAAATAGTGTTCTTCTGGATACTGGTTCAAGTAAATACATATAATTCCCAAAATATGGGTACTACCCTGGATCTACTGATGGAGTGACATTTTTTTTTTAAATATCATCACCAAATTAACAAGAGAGCAGAATGTCCAAGGTCAGAACAGCAGCTCTAATGCTGAAATTTATTTTGGACACACTGTATATCACAGGTTTCTTTTATGAAATATGGGCATAGTAGAAAGCCTTTGAAAGCACGGACTGTAATTACATTGCCATGGGAAGTTCTGGATTCTATAGCCAAAGTTGGATGATTGAGAAATGCATTTCCAGATGTTCGCTGACCATCTCCACTATGTGCCCCATATGTATCTTCAATTCAGTATGCCCAAACTAGACTCCTGTTTCTCCCCTACCTTGCCAAAAACAAACAAAAATTGAAAACAAACTGCTCTTCTCCTCCCTGTTTTCTTATCTGAGAATGGTGTCAGTGTTCATCCAGTCACTCACACCAGACACTTGGGAGCCATGCTTACTTAATAACCTCCCTCTCACTGCCTATATTCAATCCATCACCATGTCCTATTGATTCGGCCTACAAAATAACTCAAATTTCACCTGTTTCTCCATCAGTATCAACCAAGTTCATCATTAGCTCTCAGTTCCTTTACTGCAAAAGCCTCCTGAGTGGTCTCTGTCACTCACTTCAAACCCCTCCTATTTATTCTCCATGCAGCAACCAGACTGATTTTTCCACCAAAAATGAAAATCTGGTCACACTGTTCCTTACACTCCTTGATGACTCCCCATTGCTCTTAGGGGGTAAAAAAAAGCACCAGATTATTCCAGTGGACTCTCAGGTCTTGAATGGTCATATTTGGGACAGAGTGGGTCTGAGTCATACAGAATTAATTCCATCACTTCGAATATGATTCCACTAACTCAAAGGATATTAAAAGTTTAACCCAGTTACAATAAAAATTAGGTAATGATGAAACCTAGAAAACATCCAAATAATCTATGACATCCAGGGCCGCAAAGCTATATCCCAGTTAAAATGCATGGGCTTGGGGCCACCAGTGACATAGCAGGTCACATCAGGTAATTAGAAGTAGCTCAGCATGTTAAACTGTGACTCGGGTAGAATCATCTATGAAATAGCAGCCAGTTCTCGAATTTCTGACTAAGATCCTTAAATCTGTACCTATAATCTTTGACCCTGTAACAATATTATGGGCAAAATCTTTGAGCAAGTAAGTACAGACCATCAGAGATGGTAACTCTGCTCTCCTAGTTCTATAATTTTGCAAACGCAGTAGAGTTGCCAGATAAAATACAGGATGCCTAGTTAAATTTCAGTTTCTACAATGTTATTTGTTGTTCATCTGAAATTCAAACCTAACTAGGTATCTCATATTTTATCAGCTAAATCTGGCAATCCAAGTAGTAAAATATAGCATTAAGTATATAAATATCGAAGCAAATCAAACCCTCAGTAAATAACTTTTCATTTTAGGAATACATTTTGTTATTATGATAATCTGTGTATGTGTTTGTAATTTAAGGTATTTGAAACATTTAATAGAAATGGACCTATTAGAGATTCTAAAAATGATAGCTTTAATTTGAATGTTTAATTATCATTAAACGACTGAAAAGGGTAAGATAATTTTGTTACGTGTACATAAACTCGAAAGCTTATCAGAATGTGACTTATTACCATTATAACTGTGACTAATTAAATTTGTAAGCCTTAAAATAGGGCTTAGAAACCTTTTCCTTCTTAGGTATGTAAGATTACCCTGTCAAGCACTGGGAAGGGTTACGGGAATCAAATTTATTAAATTTTAAATGTATTTAGGGTAGAAATTTAAGGTAAAGTCTATTAAGAGTTACTCAAAGAGTAAGTGAAGTGATTTTTTAAATTTTTGTACAAATATTTATGACTAGAATGTTGAATGTAAAGGCGTATAAGAAAAATTTGACTTTCAGTTTAGAGCTGATTAGTGAACATTAATACGATCACAACTGAATGCAGCTTCACCCGCACCACACCGCAGTTACCGTGGACTTTTTTCAGGCCTTTCTAGGCTGCTTCCCACCACAGGTATTTGCCCCAAGTTGTTCCCTCTTCCTTGAGGCTATCTATTCTCCCACACTCCACTGGCCCCTGATTAATTCCTCTCCTTTCAGATCTCAGCTAAAGCTTCAGAACTCCCTAACTAGGTCAAATCTCAGTACACACTCCAACAGTATAGGGATAAGAGGCTATTAGTGTTTATGGTTTATTATTTGCTGTTATTTCTGGATTTCTCACCTCTTCTTTTTCCTTCTTGGCACTTGTCTTAGTTATAATTAGGGTCTCTTTCTCTGTAAGTTCCACAAGGGCAAAGACTACATTTGTCCTTAGTCACCATTTTATTCTAGGTAGATGGTAGCATCTGTAACATACTGGCCACTCAATAAATACTTGTGGAACCAAGAGGCAGGGGTCAGCAAAGACAGTGTTCTGTCTGTTTCAGGAGGTAACTATGGGGCTGAAAACCTGCATAAGCACCTACATTCACAGATCTCCTTTCCCTCCTGGCAAATCCTGGCTTTCTCCCCTCTGTCTAGACAGAAGGGAAGTTTATATTTATACTCTGGAAAAAATCAACAACTTGGGGACACCAGGCTGAAAACAAAGGACACATGATAGTCTAAGTACTGAATGGCAAGGGGCCTCAATAGACCCCTTTCCTTGCTTGACTCCCAAAATGCTGTTAGCTAAGTTCCTATCACCCAGGAAGAATAAAGCATTTCTCTCCAGAGTGAGAGATACTGACAGTCCCTTATTAATTGCCCTACAATGCTACCAGTCAAAAACCCCCACTCATAAACAAAAGCTTATCAGTTTTTTTGTGCATAGCCATTAAATACAATGGACAGCAAATCTAAAGAAAGTCTCCAACATGAAAGAAAAGACCAAAATAAACAACACAGTGGAATTAGACAATCCATAAAGTAGGGAAAAACCTTTAGAATATTTATAATTAATAGCTTTAAGATTAGAAATATTGAATCTATGAAAATATTAAATCGCTATTTTTCCAAAGAAACACCAACAATATTAGAGAATAAGAAAGAGCTCCTGGAAATTTAAAGCATACTGGCCAAATTTTAAAATCCATTAGAGGTGGGAGGAGATGAAGTCGAGACTATTTCCCCAAAGTAGAACTAAAGACAAAGAGAATAAAGTGACTCAATGTAAGAAAATTAAGGAATCAACTGAGGAGCACCCACACCCCAATAAGAGAAGTTTCAGAAATAGAGAATGAGGAAAGCAAAGGGGTAGCAAATGAAAGAAATAAAGCAAGAAAACTTCCCAAAACAGAAGGGCATGTTTCCATATTAAGCGGACGCACTGAGTGCTCCGCACAAACTATCATTATCAAGTGTTAAATCAGAATAAAGACTCTTTCAAGATTCAAGGTATCGAAAACAGTTATTCCCCCCATGAATCTTCCCAAGTTGGGAGAACCTCAGTGTCTTCCCTCCTGTGTTTCTCCTTTACTCTCCCACTACTAACCACCCTCACACTCGGGACCCCAGATGTGTGGCTTTTCCCCCACACGACCAAGCAGTTCTCCTACAGGAGCTGGATGTCCTACACTTCAACCCCATTCTGACACCATCCACCGGGAGATGGTGTCAGACACCACAGGTTAAGGGCCCCCAAGACTTCCCTCCATCCCCTACTTCAGATGCCAGTTGCGAGGTCCAGGCTGTCACCTGAACTTCTGACTGCCTAGCTATAGATCAGAGGTTCCAATGACCGTGGCTTGAATTAACTTGCTACAGCGGCTCACAGAACTCAGAGAAACATTTTACTTACTAGATTACTGCTTTATTACAAAGGATATTAGAAGATAACGAATCAACAGCCAGATGAAGAGATACATAGGGCGAGGTCCCGAACAAAGGAGCTTCTGTCCCCGTGGAGGTTGGGGCCCGGCAAGGCGGCACGTGGATGCATCCTGGTTCACTAACCCGGAAGCTCTCCGAACCCGTCCTTTTTTTGGGTTTTTATGGAGGCTTCATTACACAGGCGTGATTGATTAAATCATTGGCCATTGGTGATTGAACTCGATCTTCAGGCCCTCTCCCCTCCCCGGAGGTCAGGGGGTGGGATTGAAAGCTCCAACCCTCTATTCACGGGGTTGGTTCCCCTGGCAACCAGCCCCCATCCTTAGATTACCTAGGGGCTTTTCCAAAAGTCACCTCATTAACATAACAAAAGACACCTTTGTTGCTCTCATCACTTAGGAAATTTCAAGGGTTTTTAGGAGTTCTGTGCTTGGGACAAGACCAAATCTAACTTTCTTTACAATAAATCGCAATATCACACCTTCTTAGCAAGTTCTTTGCAGATGGTCTGCACCCAAACAAAGAAGTAAACCAAGAATGAATAAGAGGTGGAACTCAGGAAGCTGGGGATCAACATAAGAAAGAAGGGAAGACAATCCCCCTAGGCAATGGTGAAGGAAAACCCCCAGGAGGGCAGTTGTAGAACTGGCTTAGAGAGCAAGCAGTCCGGATTGGAGTGGGGAAGGTGGGGTGCAGGACGGGAAAAGGTGGGGGGAAGAGTGAAGGAAGGGAGAGTAGGGACTAGAAAAACACCTGCTATGAGTGCCTGTAACAAGCGGTTTCTGCGGTCTGGTAGGGAGTCTAGGGAAATTGTAGGGAGCAGTATATAAATAAAAGAAAGAAAGAGAAAACAAGGGAATTATGAACTCTATGGAAAGTAAACTTGTACAGTTTTTAATAGTTACAGCACACTATATGGCTCAGCTATGTACAATATTCACATCATCAAAATAACGTTTGGACAGATATTGCTGATTTTTTAAATTATAACTATAGACAGAATGGGGGTGTAGGTTTAGGAGGCCATAAGTAAAATAAATCCTGTTTCCATAGTTGCAACTTAATGAATGATGTGTAAAATGTACAAAACAAGAAATAACAGTAGAAGCGTCTGACTAGGGAATATGGAAACAGTCCGTATTCCAGACCAGTAAAAAAGCTGAAAAAGATAAAAGTCGTTGCCTCTGGAGAGGAGAACAGGACAGGAGTTAGGGGTGAGGCTAAGGGACTCCTGTTGTTCTTTTCAAGACTTGTAATACACTTTAACTTTTTAAACTGTGTAATCTGATTTTTTTTTTTAATTTATGAAACAAACTGGAGTGCCTAACATTGTATACAACAACCTTTTATCACACGATTAATAATGGACGTGTTCCCCATTGCGGTGAGCAGCACCCACACTGCCTGTTATGTGTGCCTTCAAAAGAACCACCTAATGACTGTGGTTAGGAGCTTGAGTTCGAATTCTCACTGCCACGTACTGGCTCCGAGACCGCAGACAAGGGACTATCTCTCTGAGCCTCAGCTTCTTCAGCTGTAAAAGGGGGGTAAGAGTATCAATCTTAAACGGTTGTTGTAAGGAATTAAGGAGTTACTAGTGAAAGCTAAGGTAATGAATGATGCCATGCTCCTCCATAAAAGACCTCAAAGGTTCCCTTTGTCTTTATAATGAAGTCAGACTCCTCTAGGGCACCTGGTTGGCTCAGTCAGCAGGGCGAGGGACTCTTGAGCTTGGGGTCATAGGCTGAAGCCCCACCTTGCCGGTAGAGTTGAACTTAAAAAATTTTGTTTTAAATTAAAACTTAAAAAATTGTTTTAAATTTAAAACTTAAAAAACCTTTGTTTTAAAATTTTTTAAGTCAACTCTACCGGCAAGGTGGGGCTTCAGCCTATGACCCCAAGCTCAAGAGTCCCTCGCCCTGCTGACTGAGCCAACCTGGGGTTATAAACAAATAAAATGAAGTCAGAATCCCTCAAAGAACTCCACAGTTCTTGGTCCACTTTCTTCTATCTTCCATCTCTATCCTACAGGCATTTCACAATCAGCTTTACCAGATTATTTGCCATTCCCCAAGTGCTTTCACATCTGTTGATTTTTGCTTGCTAACCCTCCACCTGGAATGCCTCCTCTGGCCTCCTCTCTGATTCTCCCCGCGCACACCTCAGGACATCCATCTGCAGCAGTTCTGCCCACTCCTCATCACCCTGCTCAAACCACACTTCCTCTTGCAGACTTCCCTAGCTTTCACCAGCGACAAGTCATCTCCCTGTCCCCTCTACTCCCACTGGACTCTAAATTTCTATTTTACCCCAATTCTTTGTACACATCTGCTGCTCCCTGCAGACCACTGCTTTTTAGAGTGTGGACCAGAATCACCTGGAGTTTTTGGTAGCAATTCAGACTCCAGGGCTCCACTTCAGCCCGATGGAATCAGAAACTCTGCAGATGATGGCTAAAAAAATCTGCATTTTCCTAAGCTCACCAGGTAAAGTTCTGGAATATTTGCCCAAGACTGAGACACCCCTCGGAAAGAATCATACCTCATTCCTCTGTGGATTCATTCCCTCTTCATATCTGTGGCCCAGGACGTAGGCATCATTCAATAAAGGTTTTAAACAGTAATTTAATGTGGTCACAAGAGGATCTTGGCATGGACGCCATAGCTGCAAATTTCAAGAATTCTACAACACCTTCTACAACTTAATTCTCAGTGAATTTTCCTTTGAAGACAAGGGAAAGCACTCAAAGATCTCAAGGATATCATGCATCATTCTCCTTTCCCTCCACATTTCCAAATCCACTCTTGAGTTTTCAGAAATGTATAATAAAAGGTAGAGCTTTTAATATCTACTACACAAGAAAAAGAACTCTGTGTATCTACTACACAAGAAAAAGAACTCTGTGTAGCAGTTCTTAATCAGAATGAGAATAATGTTCTTGCCCTTCATCCCTGCAGCTTTTAATATCTGTACACTATATTTAATCATCTGGGCCCCTTAATTTACTGACATTTAAATGATCTCAAATTAGATTTCCTGGAGCACTGTTCCAAATAAGTAACTTTTTTAGGTAATGCAAGGTCTTATTAGTTGCAAATCATGACATTGGTTGCCACTTGCAGCTTCTACACCTTCCTGAAAAATTACCCTATTTCTATTTAAAGATTTTTTTTCAATGTGGTCAGAGTGTATAACTATGTAACCATCTGAGTTTTTACACTTTAGCCAGAATAACATCAAAAAAGTATAACATAATCAGAGGCTTCTTTCTCATCCTTAGTGCAAAGCAGGTTCAAACACTTTAAACACTTTAAATTTATATAATATTTTTTATATTTCTACTGTATTACTTTCACATGTGTCATTACATTTGGTTCTCAGAACATCCCTGTGAAGCTTAATAGAGTTGCTATTATTTATTCAGCTTTAGAGATGAAGAAAATGCGTTTCAGGGAAGTCATGTGATTTAGCCCAAAGCATAACCATTGGAGCTGAAACCCAATTCTTCTGACACTAAAAAAGCATGTTCATTTAACTATAGCGGAGTTTCTCAAACTTTTCGGACTGCCACAATTAGGACACATATCCCTAAGGTGTTAACTACTCACTTATCCTCACCAACTCAAGACACCCCTGATCAGGTATTAACAAACTGTAGCCACTCCAACTCCCTACAAGTGCCTTTCAGAGATGGTGAGATCACATAGTCCAGGCAGCACCTACTCCACACACATACAAAGCCAGAGCATCCTAGACTCCCTATTGGAAATGCATGGCAGAGGACAAGTGCCCTCTTTGTGATACACCAAGCCTACAGCCTTATCCCTATTCCTATAAAGGTAGCATACACAAGCCCTGGCTTGCACAGAAGGGTAGGTACCTCCAGTGGGGATGGTGCTCAATTATTTAAGAAATGCAATAGAGATCACAAGTTCCCTCAAAACTTGCAGATTTCAGTGAATTGACAGCTCATTAGGATTTAATGCATTAACTATTCAAAAGGAAACACAGGTCATCCTGTATTACTCCAAGCACAGGGACCAGAACCAAGGAGGTAGTAGTCTCAAGCCAAGTAGGGAGACTTCAAGAAAACCACCTGGAGAGCTTGGCCTACATCTCCTCGAGTTTGGAGAATATATGAGCTGGTTCCTACTGTCACCTGGAAGTCTAAAGATGAAAGGCAGGGTAGGGTGGGCTAAAGGGGGAGAGTAGAAGGCATGGCCAGAGTTTAATGGGAAAAAGTGTTTTCTGTGGTCAACAGTAAACACTGAGGAAGGTCGATGAGTGTGTGCCATCCTGAAAGGACCCAACCCAAGAGACCTGGCTACCAAGGCAGTGATATCTCCAAAGAAAATGTCCTGTCAGAAGCAGGAGGAGAGTGGTGGGAGGAGTCAAAACTAGTCAGTTCTGAGGATGTATCACCCTTGGTAAAGTTGGTGCAGTGGAATGTCCCCATGTGGGGTGACTCCAGAGAATCCTTAAAAGCACTTCACAAGAAAAAGAGGCAGCACTGGGGCATGCAGCACCCCCAGAGCTATGCCAATGTAGGATTAACACTGCACCAGACAAGGAAGGTCTTGTCCATTTCCTTCTATCCATTGGATCTGGATGATCCGAGTGAAGACAGAAATACTATCATGGGTGGAAGAATAGGAGGGCAAGAGCTAAGAGGAATGGAAGACTGACTATGCCCCTTTGGTGGACTCCATGATGTGCTGCACAGAGGAAGGAAGGACTCATTCCCCTATCTCCTGATGTGCTGTGAGTTGACAGCCCTCAGCTCTCAGCCCCTTATAGGAGATTGTCTCAGCTGAAAAAAAGCTACCTTGCCTCAGGTCACGTGCCCCTTCAGAGGTGGCTGTCATACAACGACTGATCAATGCAAGATGTAAAGGCCTGGTCCCCTCACTCAACTCAGGACAACTCTAAAGGGTCATCTCAGCTTCACAGCTCCCCATAAGGGTTGACCAAGACCACTGAGATGCATTGCAGTTCAATTTCTTCCCCTATCCAATCCTGCATCTTTCCCCTCCCTTCCTACCCACAGGTGTTGATCCCAAGAGCACTCTCTAATGAACTGCCTGCTCACTCATCTCCATCTCAGAGTCTGCTTCCTGGGAACACAACCTGCAACAGCTCCAACTTCCCTACTGGATGCTTCTGAGTCCAGGTTGGGTGGGGAGCTGTAAGATAGGAGAGAAGCTTTGAATTGACAAAGACTTAAGTTCTCGTTTTTACCTGACTGAGCTTTTTAGTCCTTAAGATTGCGACTGTGCATTAAAAACTCTACAGGACTGAAAAAGTGATAGAATCTGCCTGAGATTCTGTACAAGAACAAGAAGGGAGATGTTATGGAATGGATGTGAAAGTCACTCGTGACAAATTAAAGTAATTGCATGATTTCATCCCACTGAGTCCAGCCTGGGCAATAAGCTAGTTATGTAGATCACACCCCAGTTTTCCTGGTGTCAGAGGTTCATTCTTCCCTAGTATTCAGTTTGGGACATGACTGTTGTTACCTTCAAATTTGTCTCCATAGGAAGCCGTGCAGTGATTCCAGGGATACTGCCAGAACTCCAAGGGTGTTTGTCACTCATTTGGATGAGCCTTCAGAGGGTTTGTTGCTCGGCTCTTTTGTTTCTCCTCAATGGTGGCAATTCTTTCTTCTACGAACCCATTTTTTTAAATTTTTGGATATGTTTAAAAGCGACCCAACCAAATCGCTGAATCAGGTAGGTAATACTGTCCTCAGTCCAACATATATTTTAAAGTAGTTATAAGAAAAATGCCTTCATTTGGCTGGATGACTGCCTCTAAAAGCAAGAAGAATTCTGAACATAGTTTGAGCAATGGCAGGATCTTTAGGACGAAATGAATATCCTTATATGTCTATGTTCTAGTATGTTTGTTTTCTGGGCATCATCTACCTTGAATTGTCAGTTGCACTACCATTTGATAGATAACTCAGGAAGGCTCGGAAGATGGGAGGGGATCCGCTGGTGCCAGGCACTGGTATGATGCCAGAAGAAAAATAGCAAAGAAAGTATTCAAGGCAAAGAAGAAAAATAGCAAAGAAAGTATTCAAGGCAAAGAGCCTCACACCAGGTTCTATATCAGGCAGCCTCTGTTAGTTAACAAACTGCCAAAAACAGACATGTGGGGAACTGTTATACTTATGCTATTGGAACACATCAAATATCACCCCATTCCCACTCCCATCACATATACTTGTATTACAAAATATAGAAAAACTTTGTCTAAGGCACAACCAATGTTTGATTCACAAATTAACAAAATGGGATTTGGGCTGGAAATCATTTGTACGCTCATTGGCAAGGATAGAGCACAAGCCTCAATAAACCAGCGGCCTTGAGCTCTGAGGCCCAAAAGGAGCAGGAGGAATTTGATGAGCTAACAACTGGTTGCTTTCACAGTTCTTTCCCATGGAAGACCTAGAAGACCTGAATATCCTCCATCTTACCATTGCCCGCAAATATCAGCCCAACATACAGAGAAGTTAAAAGTGTGTACAATCCTGAGCACATAAAGTTTACAATGGGATGGATCCCCTAGATGAAATCAAGGGTATGCATCTACTAGGAAAAGAAAATAGGCATGGGGGAAAGAAGAGGGTACAAATTTTTTTTAAAAGATTTTATTTATTTGACAGAGACACAGAGAGAGAGGGAACACAAGCAGGGGAAGTGGGAGAGGAAGAAGCAGGCCTTCCGCAGAGCAGGGAGCCCGATGCAATGCAATGCGGGGCTCTGGGCTCCATCCCAAGGGCCTGGGATCATGACCCAAGCTGAAGGCAGACGCTTAATGACTGAGCCAGCCAGGCGCCCTGAGGGTACAAATTTTTAATACCTCAGTCGTAGTGTGGAGCCTGTGGTTTGAAAATTCTGACATCACAATAAGAAAAATCGATACAGTTCTATTTTCCTCTACAAAGCAAACAACAAGCATTTACAGAGCAACTGTGTTAGGCCTGGCACAGAGCTGACCACTTCAGGGAATAGAGAAATGAATAAGACATGGACCGTGGCCTTGAAAAGCTCATGCTGCAGAGAGAGATGTAGACACATAAATAATCACAGAACAGTGAGCTACATGGACTAATGGCCCCAAAATAGCAGTTATCACCACTATCACCGCTAGGCGTAGTAAAGAATTGGTGGCACCATGTCGTAGATACACCATTGATATCACCCACTCATAATAACTATGTTCTATTTTGTGTCTATCCATTGCCATCCCAAATTGCCCCTAAATGAACCACTCCTAGACTCTGGAAGTGTTCTGTTTCATTAGAGGACTACATTGTTTTATAAAGCAAAGTACAGTATAATATTAATTTTTTTAAATCTCTATTTTGTATACAAAGCTTCATAAGCAACTTAAAAGATACTCTTACATTAGCTAGATGTAGAAACTTCTGAAACAAACTACAGTAGAAATGAATAGCTTTTAACAAAGAAATAACAGGAAGGAAATGTTTGTTTCTAACAAAAATGTGACACTGTTATGTCAGCCCAGCCAGTCTCCCAGGGATTCCAAAAAGCAGCTATGGTGTCAGAGTATGCCATTACCTCTTGTTATTTCTGTATCAAAGAAATGAATTCAGTATTTCAATTACATTCTTCCCTGTGGGGCAGGATAGCTAATGTATTATTTATTTAACAGAGGAATTAAAATCAAAATGCTGGCACTTCCATAATTTTGTCTAATTAGACATCAATGAAAATAAAAGATAAAATTTGCAGAAAGTGAAACACATGTAGGTCTTAACTGTTAAACTCCCTCAATTCAGATATCAAACTTTTGAACAAAATGTCCCTTTGGAAGGCCAGTTCTAAATGACAGATTTATTTGATAGCACCATTCTTAAAGAAAATCACAATCTTAATCAAAAACTCATTTCCTGACATTTCTGAAAGATAAATCTTATTGGATATTTCAACAGAAAAATTTGGAGGGAGGAGGATCTCCTGAACATTCCTGTAGGTCGTTGCACATAAACCTGAGTGAACAATTTTACCAGAAACTCACTAGGGTAGAAGTGATGGGCACTTCTTGCAAACTCACCTATATGCCTTTTTTGTTATGATATGTAATGACTGTAAAAAATATGTGAGCCTGTGTAGAGTTGTTGAATCACTATGTTGTATACCTGAAACTAATGTAACATTGTGTATCGATTATACTCAAATTTAAAAAACAAACAAAAAACCCCAAAAACGTGAGCCTTATTTCCAAGCCCTCAGTATGCAGAGAGACTCAGAGAATCTTCTTATACCTTCCCATACAATTCTAGAGCCCAGTCTGAACATGCTGATGCTGATACAGGTAACCTAGATGCTGCTACAAGTAACCTAGAAACCTCCAAGGCAACACTGCTGTTCCATAGCTCCCAACGTGGTTGTAAAAACTGTTTAGAAGCTTGCTCTAACCAGCATAGCATGTGAGCAATCCATTTCCTACCCCACTCTACATACACTTGACTTAAACAGACAATACAAGGGAGTGTGGAAAGATGATCAATCCACTCCTTCCCAAGATTTCACAGAGTATGTGTTGAATACATTTGACATCTAGCCCTGCAAAGCTCCTTCGAGAAATCATGTCCACAGCATGGATTCAGGCCACCTCCACATTCACTCACAATGTAGGGATGCACTCACAATGTAGGGGCATCCTTACATTTATCTACAGTCTCTGTTCTGATCTGCTTCACAACCTTTATCCAGTGTCCTAACCAATCCTTCTCACCCTAGCATTGACCCTTGTGACTTGATACGCTATTTATAAACTCACATCTTGGACCTGAAACTTGATACCATTTTTTCCAACACTGAAGTCTTGCTTTTCTCAACCAAGATTTAGCTATACCCTCTGATTCTGCTACTTCAGAAACTCTGAGAATAACCTCGTCTATCTTGGCCCAAACTGTCACACGTGGAAGCCCTATATGTGAAACATGTGAGAGAGAACAAATTGCTGGGGGCCAAGAAAAATTGTATGATTGGTATGTAACATGCACACTTTGTGCAAACAAAATACACTTATATCATGCACTGGTTCACACTCTATTACAGTATGCCTTTATGTAACAAGTTTTTCTAGAAAGCATTTCTAAAACATTATTTTCCAAATCCTTCTCAGGATGAACGAAAAACAGTGTGGCCCACCTACCTTACCTAATCCATTTTCCAATGGAAGAGAAACTCAAAAAGAATTAGGTAAGCTCTGTTAAAGGGGGAATACCTTTTCCCCACTTCTGATTTCAGGTTGGAAGGATTTTCCCTAAGTACATTCCTGGTCACCTGGTCTCTCTCCATTCCTTTACTCGGTCTACCCTGGGGGGAAGAGGAGTGATTTATCCAGTTGGTAAATTTGGGAAGATCAAGCTCTGCTCTGACCTCCTTCTCTAGCTTCTGTCTGCTACTCCAGGAATTCTGCCTCTTTAAGAGGTTTGGGGGAGCTTTTCCAGCTTAGTGCAGTTGTGACTGGGTGGGCAAACTTGCCTATGTCAGGGTTCTGTATTAGCAAGCTCCATTCACTAACAGACCTAAGGCCACATCCTCCAAGCTGGCCTCTGAAGGTTATAAAGATGATATTCGACTCCATGTGCTATTTCTTTTCTTTCTCAAATTGTTCCAAACCTTGTTGGGAGGAAGGGCATCTCCTCAGTAACCTCAGTAAACACGACTACATAAGACTAAGGATTTTGCTTGTTTTCATGGCTATGTGTATCTACCATAGCAGGTCAGTCAATAAGTTTATTGGCCAGTGAAATGTGAGGGGAAGGATGCTGGGAGGCTTTTGGGAAATACTTCCTCAGCCTTGAAAAGAGACTTAAGGAAGGGAGGTTGTCTCCTCAGGCTTCTGGGTGATGCCTCATGAGGCTGCTATTTTTAGAGCCACGGAAGCCATCTTTCCACCATGAGAGGGTAAGTCTGAGGCTGAAGATGGTCAAATGTATGTGGGTAGAAAGAACCTGGGTCCTTGATAGTATTGCTAAATCGGTGATCTCGCCAATGCTGTTATCACTCAGCCTCTGGACTTTGTGTAATGTGCAATGGGAAATCTCCTTATGGCTTAAGTCAGTTTGAATTGGACCTTCTGTTGCTTCAATTAAAAGCCCCCTAAGTGACAGAACAGTGAAAAAGGACAGTTGCTGCTTAGACTCCAGTGAGGAGAGACGGGAATACACATGTCTACGTGAATAGATCAGATAATTTCAGGTATCGATGCATGCTGTGGAGACGAAAACAGGGTGATGCAGAGAGTGACTGGAAGAGCTGCTTTAGCTTATGTGGTCAGGGAAGGCTTCTCTAAGGAGGAGGAAATGCTTGTCTTGAGACCTGAATGATAAGGAGTCACCCATTTGCAAAAATGAAGAAAAAGCATGCCGAGTAGAAAGAACAACAAGTCAAAAGTCCCTAAGATGGGGATATTGGCATGTTCAACCATGAAGGAGAAAGCCAGTGTGGCTGAAGCAGAGGAAATGTGGGGCAGAGTAGAAGATGAGTTTAGCATGATAGGCAAAGGCCAGATCGTGGAAAGCCTTGCAGGCCAGAAAGAGAGAATGAATGTTCCTCTGGTTGTGAATGGGAAGTGCTGAAAGATTTTAAGTGGTAGAGTGGATATGTCTGATTTATGTTTTAAGAACATTCAGTTTGTCTGCTATGGGTAGGATGAACTTCATGGGAGGGACGGTCCTGCGAAGAAACAAGGACACTAATTTTGAGGCTATTGCAATAACTCAGGCAAGAGACACTATTGGCTCAGATTATGGGACTAAGAGTGGAGATGATGAGAAGTGATTAAATATATTTTGTAGATAGAGAAGTCACAAGACTTACTTAGATGGGTTGAATGTGACCTATAAGGAGAAAAGAGGAATCAAGGCTGATTCCTAAGTTTTTAGCCTAAGCAATTGAGTAGACTGTGAAGTCATTTCCTGAGATGAGAAAGGCTTGTTGTGGCGCATTGGTGCTGAGGGGAACAACAGTAGGCTTTCAGTAAGTATTTACGGAATGAAAGATCAAATATTTGAACAGTGAAGCTTTATTGTATGAACACATTTGGGAGGAGGTCATGTATACACTTACCATGACACTTAGAGTATGAGTAATCATATTTAGATTGTATCACACACATGTTATAAAGTCTAGTTATTGCAAAAAGTTGGGACAAACACTTAATGCAACCATGTGCCATTAACACACTTCAAAGATTAACAAAAACATGCATGACAAATTAAATAGATAATTATGGGGCTAAACCAATAGCACTTTAAAATTAAAAGGCAAGAAAACAGCCACAGAAAACTATAATCAACTCAGACAATAATGAAAATGCAGATGGATCACTGACCAGGTATACTCCTGAGAGCCATGGGGACTCCAAAATCTATGTGTGAGCATGCCCAGGGGGGTGCTTGACAATGTTGCTTAACACCTATCAGGCTTCTTGATAGAATCCCAAATTTAAGTCCGCAAGATACATCAGCAGTGTGCTCATTTTAGTTTATGAATACCAAGCTTTGATAATCTTTTAATATCTTACTTAGGAAGTTAGTATAGTTTGCCTCTGGTTATACATAAAATGAAAGTTTTGGAATTTGGTATCATTTGTCTACAGCAATCAAAGGAAGAATCTGCAATGAGAAATCATTCAGATCCTATCAGAAGGATCCTTATGGCCCAAATGTTGGTCCTGGGGTCCTACTCTTGAGAACTTCTACCCTAATGCCTACCTTCCATAGGCTTAGGTAGGAGAAGCAGGAAAAATTCAGCAACTATTTTAAGGGTTACCTCCTTCTCATAGCCAATCTTAAGTGCCCATCCCCAACAACCAGTCACTTCTCTGAGCTCTCTGAACTCCTTTACCATTAATGGTAAAGGAGCTTTGGACCCTGGGTATTTCCATCTTGCTTCACATACGTATCCTCTTTTTCCAACTGGATGGCCATTCCTTGGCCCTCAAGGGTCCATATGGCATACCTCATTGTATGAGTGCTTATAGTAGGGGCATAATTTATATTTGTTGTTTTTGATGATATCAATGGACATATATAAGGAAATTAATCTATGTGTGTATTTTTGTTAATGATAAGACCAATGACCTAACTTCCGTATGAGTTACTATAGTGTAAGCCCTGACAATTGTGTTTTTCTTTTTTGTAATGCAAGGGCCTGACTGAAGCTTTGATTGCCGAGGCATCCACTTTAAAGATGATGATCTTTAGATGACGATCCACTAATGATGATGATCCACTTTAAAGATGACGATCTCAAATAAACACATTGCCAGCCACGGGCCTAGATAAAGAGCCGGTCCTCCCCTCTCCCTCACAAACTCCTTTGTTTTAGAGATCTTGGTTGATTTCAATAATTGACCATTTGGGTGTCTTGTAAACTCTTCCAAAATTTAAATTCCTGCCCTTTTGTTTTATATTCACCAATAAAGAATGAAACAGCAAAATCCTAAGGCCCCACCCTCAACCCCAATAAAAGTAGAATTCCACGCCCCATTCTCAACACCCCTCATCCTTGCTGTGTGGCCCTAAGTGTGCAATGTAATTTCTAGGACCTGTAGGTAATAAACTCCCTTTCTTTTTTCACGGTTTCATAGTGCTTATTGCTCGGGATATCTTACAATCATAATAAGAACCACAAGGGCCGGTCCAGCCACAACACTGGTTACCAATAGGCTGAGACCGGCACTCAACAGTTATTTTATAGTCAAGTAATAGCATTATTTTGTTACATCTAAAAATATCAGCATGTGATACCATAATTGAAACATATGACATCTCACACACAAAATAATATACTGGGAGCCAAACAACAGAATGTTGATTCTGTATATGAACTGTGCAAATGTTTTATTAAAGAAGACTGAATAAGTTGTCATGGAAATTGTTCTAATTTGAGACTTACTAGATACATCAATATTTCATTTCTGTACCTGCTACATGTCCCTAAATCTCAGACATGTAGTTTCATAGGAACTACAAATTCTGTTGTAAAAAGTCATAGATTTGTGAAGAATTTTGTAATGGTTAGAAAAACCAAAAGCATAAACTGAACCATATTTCTTTTTCTATCACTAAAATTAGAACCTGGATTTCAAATAGCAACCTGCATTGTTTTTTGAGCAGCACCATATAATTAACCTCCTCAGTCTATCTTCCACTGTACAAGGTCTTCCTGAATTTGCCTACAAGTAATTGGAAGAATAAGTTGAGACTGGAAGAATAAACACATTCCCTATCCTCCTCACTCTGCCAATGCAGGACCTAAAGGGAATGAGAGCACCAAACTGAGCCCTTGCAAAAAGTAAGTAATCTCAAAGCTTTAAGTCTTTGATAGCTGAGAGAGAGGACATCCAGACCTATATGGCTCAGCAGTGGGCCTCTTTCTTACTGCTGGTGAGGCTGGGGAGGAATGATATGAAAGCTGAGAATGGAGGAAGGCACACTCCTGATGAAAATATTCACCAGAGCACACCAATGGTAATTTAAAATTAAAATGCAAGGAAATGGCTATGGTAAATACAAGCCACTCAAGACAACTTTGAAAATGGGTTGCTATTTAAATATCCTTCCTGAAACCATGAGAGGTCCAGCAGCAAGCTGTGTGTGAACATGCACTGTGGGAGCCTTACAATCCTGAATGTGAATTGTCAGTAAACTTAAGCAATGTGCTGATTTTAGCTTATGAATATCAAGTTTTAGAAACGTTTAATCACTCTCTTCATAAGTTGGTAGTACATAATAATGTTCAAGAGCATGGACTCTGGAGCCAGATTGTCTAGATTTGTTTGTTTGTTTATTTACTTTAAAGTAATTTCTACCCCCAACGTGGGGCTTGAACTCATGACCCCGAGATCAAGAGTCACATGCTCTTCTGACTGAGCCAGCCAGGTGCCCCAGATTGTCTAGATTTGAATCCCAACTCTGACACTTACTAGCTGCGTGTCCATGGGCAAATTACCCAACTTTTCTGTACCTCAGTTTTCCATCCATGAAATGGGGACAATAAAAGCATCTTCTATCTACAGTGTTGTTATGAGGGTTAAACCCACTTAAGCAGTATTTAAAATTTTCTTAGGGCAGTGCCAGGCACAGAGTAAGCTCTATGTGTGTGTTAAGCAAGAAAGTAAGTTCTCCTCATTGAACATAAAATGATGGTCTCTGGAATTATGTGCTTTTTGCCTGCAACAAACAAGGAAAGGACTCATACTTTTATATTCTCTTATAACCCATCAGGTGAAAACTTACTGTCGTGCAGTAGGCCTGGGATCATGTTTTGAGCATCCTTTAAAGGCTTCCAGTCTAACGTACTCAAGTTACAAGTGAGGTAACTGAGGACCATGGCAGGGATAGGACTTGACCAAGGTAATAATTTTTAAAATGTGGCAGAGTTAGGAAGAGAAGCCAAGTCACTGCTCTCCTTACCAGCTGCCTTTCCACCTTCCTAAGGTTCAGTTTCAAATAGATCTTGTGAGAAATTTATTATATATGATCTTGAAAAAAATGATACTCATAAAGATGATATTTGCCCTAACAAAGTAAATGGGTTGGGGGGGAAACCTGGCTGGCTCAGTCCTTAGAGCATGTGACTCTTGAACTTAGGATCATGAGTTTGGGCCCCACCTTGGGTGTGGAGCCTACTTTAAAAAAATGCAGTGACCAAATAAATTTAAGAGCATTCTTTAAAAAAAAAAAAAAAGTAGATTGTGTGCTTGGCACACCTGAATCATGTGTTATGTGTGAGACTGTGGTTCTCACCATCATCGATATTGCTTATTTCACAAACGTTTTACCAATATGTTTCTCTCTCTCATGTGGCTAAATTAAGTCACAAGATTAATATTTCCTTCTGTTACTGTCTGTTCAGGCTGCTGTAACAAAATACCATAGACTAGGTGGCTTATAAATAGATTTTTTTTAATTTAAATTTTGTTAGTTAACATACAGTGCAGTATTGATTTCTGAGGTAGAATTCCGTGATTCATCACTTACATACAAAACCCGGTGCTCATCACAACAAGTGCCCTCCTTAATGCCCATCCCCCACCCACCTCCCTCTATCCACCCTCAGTTTGTTCTCTATCATTAGGAGTCACTTATGGCTTCTTTCCCTCTCTCCCTTTTTTCTTTTCCCACTTCCCATAGATTCATCTGTTTTATTCTTAAATTCCACATATGAGTGAGATCATATTTTATTTGTCTTTTTCTGACTTATTTCACTTAGCATAATACACTCTAGCTCCATCCATGTTATTCCAAATGGCCAGATTTCATTCTTTTTGATGGCTGAGTACTATTCTGTTTAATATATATATCACATCTTCTTTATCCATTCATCAGTCAATGGACATTTGGGCTCTCTCCATAGTTTGGCTATTTAAACAACAGATATTTATTTCTCACAGCTCTGGAGGCTGGGAAGTCCAAGATCAAGGTGCCAGCAGATTCAATGTCACTCATTTCCCAGTTCATGGACTGCAACCGTTTCAAGGTGTCCTCACATAGCAGAAGGGTCAAGGGAGCACTCTGGGGCCTCTTTTATGAGAAGAGCACTATTACCATTCATGAGGGTTCCACCTTCATGACCTCATCACCTCCCAAAGACTCCACCCACAAATACCTTCACATTGGAGATTAGGTTTCAACACAGGAATTTTGAGGGGACACAAATAGCAATTACAATGTCGTTGTAGTAAAAAGGCATGCCTTTGTAGTCAAATACAACACCTTTGTAGTCGAATAAACTGACCCTGTTGAAAGAAACCCCCTAAGGCAATTTTATTACTTATAACAACACTTCAAAAGATCTCTCCCTAATGAGTGACTCAGACAATAGTTTAATTGCAAATTTGATTTCCCATATCAGGATGTCTCCATCTTTTTAGCTTTATTATACATCAAATATTAAATTATTAAGAATGTATACAGCACAGGAATTAAATAGGAAAGCCAGCTCAGAGGCAATGAAGTATAAAACCAGAAATTGCTTCTTAATTCCTTTGTCAATTAAAAAAAATAAAAATAAGTGAAGAGCTTGGCCTTACAGTTTTTAAAAAGACATTTCTGAAGATCAAGATTGTGTATCCATATGCTATATTCCTAATAGCCAGGGAGCCCTTATAAGATCCATTTGTTGAAAAGCAAAAACGCAGAGATTTGGAGGTGCCTCCTAAAATGCACTTCTCAAATTTGCACTTACTTTATATTTATCACTTATAAAAACCCAGCAAGCTAACATTTGTAAACAGGAAATGTCCAAAAGCAAACTCATTAATTGGAGTCTTCTTATAATTTCATTATGGACCATGATTGTCTGTTTGGACTAAAGTCCTGTTAGTCTGTCACAACCATTATTGCTTCTTAGGAAGCAGTGACTGAGATCTGTCCAAGCGTGTGAATTGTACAAATCATGCATTTCCTTCTATGGGTTTCATTATCCTCAATAATTGACACTATTAGAATAATAAACAATTACAGTTCAAAAGTGAGATATCAGTAGGACATTATGTAATAAATATGTTACTATTTTAAAGAATTATTAGAAAAAAACAGTTGGGGGGAAGGAAAGATGGCAGAGGAGTAGGGGACCCTATTTCAACTGGTCCGCGGAATTGAGCTGGGTATCTACCAGACCACTCTGAGCACCCACGAAATCAGCCTGAGATGTAAGAAGATCTGGATCTCTACAAACAGAATACCACAGGCGGTTGGTTTCGAGGTACGGGGAGCCCTGATTCCGCGGGCAGATAACGGAGGATAAACAGCAGCGGGAGGGAGCCTGGCCATGGGGATCCTGCACCGCCGGTGAGCAACAGCCTCACGCACTGGGGACGGGGCACAGACTCGCAGACTGGCAGCAGCGGGGAAAGGACTTTAGGGCAGCCCCCGGGGCGGGAACCCGGAGCGGCAGGGTTGCGCGTGTGAACTGGGGGCGGCTGGCGGTTTTAGAAGCACAAAGGGCAGAGATGTGCCCCGACCTGGAGGCAGGACTGGGGGCACTGTGGAGGGGCACACAACCCAGGCCGCTGCAGTTGATAGCAACACAGACAGAAATGGAGACAGTGTGGCCTGGAGAGCTCACTGAAGAACAGACTGTGGTCTCTCTGCTCTGAGGCAGAGGGTTGGAAACGGTCTCTTCTGCTCTGACTTGCGGAAGAGACACAGAAAGCTGCCAGGGAAAGCCGCCAGAGAACAAAAGCCCCCAAAACTGATTCCTGCTGAGCCCATCCCCGGCCACGGGGGGGCAGGGCAACTCTGCCCAAACAGGGTTGCCTGAGTAAGAGCGTGGCAGGCCCCTCCCCCAGAAGACAAGCTGGGAAAACAAGAGGCCAGCAACCCTAAGGTCCCAAGAAAACAGGTGCATCTTGCTTGGGTTCTGGTCAATAATTTGGACTCTATACATTCCCTTAACCACCCATCAAAAGAATGACCAGGAGGAGGAGCCCCCCAAATAGAAAAGACTCAGAGATTATGACTTATGCCACAGATTTACAAATGGATGCAGATATAACCAGGATGTCAGAGATGGAATTCAGGCTAGCAATTGTGAAGACAACAGCTAGAATAGAGAAATCAGTTTATGGCAACATAGAGTCTCTAAGGGCAGAAATGAAAGCTGAATTGGCAGAGCTTAAAAATGCTATCAATGAGATCCAATCCAATCTAGATAATCTAAAAGCTAGGGTAAGTGAGGCAGAAGAACGAATAAGCGACCTGGAAGACAATATAATAGATAAAAAGGGAAAAGAGGAGGCCAGGGAAAAACAACTCAGAATCCATGAAAATAGAATCAGAGAAATAAGTGACACCATGAAGCGTTCCAATGTCAAATAATTGGAATCCTGGAGGGAGTGGAGAGAGAGAGAGGACAAGAAGATGTATTTGAGCAAATCGTAGCTGAGAACTTCCCTAATCTGGGGAATGAAACAAACATTCATGTCCTAGAGGCCGAGAGGACCCCTCCCAAGATCAAGGGAAACAGGCCAAGACCCGGGCATGTAATAGTAAAACTCGCAAATCTTAGAACCAAGGAAACCATCTTAAGGGCAGTTAGGGGGAAGAGATTCCTTACGTACAGAGGGAGGAACATCAGAATAACGTCAGACCTATCCACAGAGACCTGGCAAGCCAGAAAGGACTGGCAAGACATATTCAGGGTACTAAACGAGAAGAACATGCAGCCAAGAATACTTTATCTGGCAAGGCTGTCATTCAGAATGGATGGAGAGATGCAGAGCTTCCACGACTGGCAGAAACTGAAAGAATATGTGACCACTAAGCCGGCCCTGCACGAAATATTAAGGGGGGTTCTATAAAAGGAGAAAGAGCCCAAGAGTGATATACAACAGAAATTTACAGGGACAATCTATAAAAACAACATCTTCACAGGCAACATGATGACAATTAATTCATATCTTTCAATAATCACTCTCAACGTGAATGGCCTAAATGCTCCCATAAAACGGCACAGGGTTGCAGATTAGATAAAAAGACAGAACCCATCCATATGCTGCCTACAAGAGACTCATTTTGAACCTAAAGATACATCCAGACTGAAAGTGAAGGGATGGAGATCCATCTTCCATGCCAGCGGACCTCAAAAGAAAGCTGGGGTAGCAATTCTTATATCAGACAAATTAGATTTTAAGCTAAAGTCTGTAATTAGAGACACAGAAGGACACTATATCATTCTTAAAGGGTCTCTCCAACAAGAAGATCTAACAATTGTAAATATCTATGCTCCCCACATGGGAGCAGCCATCTGCATAAGCCAACTGTTAACCAAAATAAAGAGTCATATTGATAACAATATGTTAATTGTAGGAGACCTCAATACTCCACTCTCAGCAATGGACAGATCATCTAAGCAGAAAATCAAAAAGGAAAGACGAGCTTTGAATGATACACTGGACCAGATGGACCTCATAGATATTTACAGAACATTCCACCCTAAAACAACAGAATACTCATTCTTCTCGAGCGCACATGGAACTTTCTCCAGAACAGACCACATACTGGGTCACAAATCAGGTCTCCACCGATACCAAAAGATTGAGATTATTCCCTGCATATTCTCAGACCACAGTGCTTTAAAACTGGAACTCAATCACAAGAAAAAAATTGTCAGAAATTCAGACACTTGGAAGCTAAAGACCACTCTGCTCAAGAATGTTTGGGTCAACCAGGAAATCAAAGAAGAACTTAAACAATTCATGGAAACCAATAAGAACAAAAACACATCGGTCCAAAACCTAATGGATATGGCAAAGGTGGTCCTAAGGGGGAAATACATAGCCATCCAAGCCTCACTCAAAAAAATAGAAAAATCCCGAATTCCCAACTAACTGTACACCTTAAAGAACTAGAGAAAAAGCAACAAACAATGCCTAAGCCACACATTAGACGAGAAATAATTAAAATTAAAGCAGAGATCAATGAATTAGAAACCAGAAACACAGTAGATCAGATCAATGAAACTAGAAGTTGGTTCTTTGAAAGAATTAATAAGATCGACAAACCACTGGCCAGACTTATCCGAAAGAAAAGAGAAAGGACCCCAATTAATAAAATTATGAATGAAAGGGGAGAGATCGTGACTAACACCAAGGAAATAGAAATAATTGTTAGAAATTATTATCAACAACTATATGCCAATAAACTCAGCAATTTGGATGAAATGGAAGCCTTCCTGGAAACCTATAAGCTGCCAAGGCTGAAACAGGAAGAAATTGACAACCTGAATAGGCCAATAAGCAGTAACGAGATTGAAGCAGTGATCAAAAACCTCCCAAAAAACAAGAGTCCAGGGCCTGATGGATTCCCTGGGGAATTCTACCAAACATTCAAAGAAGAAATAATACCTATTCTACTGAAGCTGTTTCAAAAAATAGAAACAGAAGGAAAACTTCCAAACCCATTGTATGAGACCAGCATTACTTTAATCCCCAAACCAGGCAAAGACCCCATCAAAAAAGAGAATTTCAGACCGATATCCCTGATGAATATGGATTCCAAAATCCTCAACAAAATCCTAATAGGATCCAACAATACATTAAATGGATCATCCACCACAACCAAGTGGGATTTATCCCCGGGATGCAAGGGTGGTTCAACATTCGCAAATCAATCAATGTGATAGAACACATTAATAAGAGGAGGGAGAAGAACCATATGGTCCTCTCAATTGATGCAGAAAAAGCATTTGACAAAATACAACATCCTTTCCTTATTAAAACTCTTCAGAGTATAGGGATAGAGGGAACATTCCTCAAGTTCATAAAATCCATCTATGAAAAACCCACAGCAAATATCATCCTCAATAGGGAAAAGCTGAGAGCCTTTCCCTTAAGATCAGGAACATGTCAAGGATGCCCACTCTCGCCACTATTGTTCAACATAGTACTAGATGTTCTAGCAACAGCAATCAGACAACAAAAAGAAATAAAAGGTATTCAAACTGGCAACGAAGAAGTCAAACTCTCTCTTTTCACAGACGACATAATACTTCATGTGGAAAACCCAAAAGACTCCACCCTCAAATTACTAGAACTCATATAGCAATTCAGTAATGTGGCAGGATACAAAATCAATGCACAGAAATCAGTTGCTTTCTTATACACTAACAACACAACTGCAGAAATAGAAATTAGAGGAACGATTCCATTTACAATAGCACCAAGAATCTTAAGATACCTTGGAATAAACCTAACCAAAGAGGTAAAGGATCTATACTCTAGGAACTACAGAACACTCATGAAAGAAATTGAAGAAGACACAAAAAGATGGAAAAACATTCCATGCTCATGGATCGGAAGAATAAACATTGTTAAAATGTCTATGCTACCCAGAGCAATCTATACCTTCAATGCCATCCCGATCAAAATTCAATGACATTTTTCAAAGTGCTGGAACAAACAATCTTAAAATTTGTATGGAATCAGAAAAGACCCTGAATCGCCAAGGAAATGTTGAAAAAGAAAAACAAAGCTGGGGGCATCACATTGTCTGATTTCAAGCTATATTACAAAGGTGTGATCACCAAGACAGCATGGCACTGGCACAAAAACAGACATATAGACCAATGGAACAGAATAGAGAGCTGATATGGACCCTCAACTCTATGGTCAAATAATCTTCGACAAAGCAGGAAAAAACATGCAATGGAAAAAAGACAGTCTCTTCAATAAATGGTGCTGGGAAAATTGGACAGCCACATGCAGAAGAATGAAACTCGACCATTCTCTAACAGCATTCACAAAGATAAACTCAAAGTGGATGAAAGACCTCAATGTGAGACAGGAATCCATCAAAATCCTAGAGGAGAACATAGGCAGTAACCTCTTGGACATCGGCCACAGCAACTTCTTTCAAGATACATTTCCAAAAGCTAGTGAAACAAAAGCAAAAATGAACTTTTGGGACTTCATCAAGATAAAAAGCTTCTGCACAGTAAAGGAAACAGTCAACAAAACAAAGAGACAACCCACAGAATGGGAGAAGATATTTCCAAATGACACTACAGATAAAGGGCTAGTATCCAAGACCTATAAAGAACTTCTCAAACTCAACACCCAGAAAACAAATAATCAAGTCAAAAAATGGGCAGAAGATATGAAAAGACACTTCTCTGAAGAAGGCATACAAATGGCTAACAGACACATGAAAAAATGTTCATCATCATTAGCCATCAGGGAAATTCAAATCAAAACCACACTGAGATAACACCTTACCCCAGTTACAATGGTAAAAATGGACAGGGAAAGAAACAACAAATGTTGGAGAGGTTGTGGAGAAAGGGGAACCCTCTGACACTGTTGGTGGGAATGCAAGTTGCTACAGCCACTTTGGAAAACAGTGTGGAGGTGCCTCAAAAAATTAAAAATAGAGCTACCCTATGACCCAGCAATTGCACTCCTGGGTATTTACCCCAAAGACACAGATGTAGTGAAAAGAAGGGCCATATGCACCCCAATGTTCATAGCAGCAATGTCCACAATAAACAAACTGGAAAGAGCCGAGATGCCCTTCAACAGACGAATGGGATAAAGAAGATGTGGTCCGTATATACAATGGAATATTACTCAGCCATCAGAGGATGAATACCCAACTTTTACACCAACATGGATGGGACTGGAGGAGATGATGCTAAGTGAAATAAGTCAAGCAGAGAAAGTCAATTATCATATGGTTTCACTTATTTGTGGAACATAAGGAATAGCGTGGAGGACATTAGGAGAAGGAAGGGAAAAATGAGGGGGGTGGATTTGGAGGGAGAGATGAACCATGAGAGACTATGGACTCTGAGAAACAAACTGAGGGTTCTAGAGGGGAGGGGGGGGAGTGGTTAGCCCGGTGATGGGCATTAAGGAGGGCACGTACTGCATGGAGCACTGGGTGTTGTACGAAAACGATGGATCGTGGATCACATCAAAAACTAATGATGAATTGTATGGTGACTAACATAACATAATAAAATTAAAAAAAAAACAAGTTAATGGGCCATGGTACATTATGAGAATGTTAGATTCAGTATGTCAAAATCAAAAATCTCTTAGAGATTGTGCAGTTAATCCAAAAAGGCAAGGAAATGTTTCAGATCAGTGAGTTAGTCTTGGAGTCAGGAGTCTTCCAGATCCTTGTCCAATGCTTTTCCAAATTTAGGATCTTGTGCGTGTGTGTGTGTGTGTGCATTTCAGTATATATTTTCCCTGTTTGAGGTTGGTTAATTCCAAGGTTTTTCTCTGAAGCAAATCATAATCTAACCAGGCTTCATTGCAAAGAAATTCCCATTTATGAATATTAACATTTATGAATATTAACTTATGTCTTCAGCCATGACATTCATATTTGGAAGAAAAAGAAGTATAATCTGGGAGAACTTCCACATTACAGGCATTTTCTATTATTTATGAACATAATTTTTCATATGTGGCTTCTTAGATTTATATTAAAATGTTACATATTAAGAAATTATCTACAGAATCATTCTAGAATTCTAAAGATAATTGGACCAGTTAATTTATTTTAGGCAAACTAAGAAACTAAGTAAGTGGAAAAATCATCTCAAAAATGCAATTTCAAAGCAATAAGGGCATGGGTCTTTTCAGTGACTTCATAGAAACCCATTGCCACAATATATCCTAAACTCTCAAGAGCAAATGATATAATCCTATAATAACCATTTAAACTTTTTCCCTGATTTGGGTTCAACAGCTATTCTGACACAATGCTGTCCTTAAAGGACACCTCAGCCTTGTATAATCCTTAAGACTTTACATGATGCTCAGTAAACCAAGATCAAGCTCCTCACCCACATCATCAAGGCATTTTGCCTCTTAGCCTTTTCAACTAAAACCTGAAGCCTGTTGCTATTTCCTTGCTTACATCTCCCACTTAAATGAGCTGACTCCCTTGCCCACTTGCAAGATTTTTAGCTAGACAGTAGAGTTTTGAGGCTTGTTCCATGCCAACCCCCTTAAGGGAGAGCTGCAGGCTATAAAACTTCTTAACTATGGTGTGGAATTGGCCCCTCAGGAACAAGGTATCTTACTACTCATATTGCCTTTCATCAGGCCCCTTTGATTTCAGTGTCCCCCTGTGGGACAAGTGATATGGGGAGCTGACAGTATAAAGATCTTGCTTTTGCTGTCTATGTAAGTAGTACACTCTTAAAATGTACATGGGCTGATTGTTTTTTTACCAGATGAATCTATCAAGCCATTTGATATAGTGTGTATTGGTAAACATCTGAAGCTCCAGAGCAAGATCACCTGAGTACAAATCCCAAACGTCTCACTTATGAGCTACATGATCTTGGGCAAGGTGTATAACATTTCTGTGCATTGATTTCTTCATATTATCCATTACTATGTAAGCCTCCGTGACAGCAAAAGAGCAAGTTTACCTGTGAAATAACCAGTCCACTCAGTGTCATAAAATAAGCTATATCACTTTTTTCATCAACCATCGTGTATTTACTTAAGGACAGTTTTGCACTAGGCCTTCTAAACAATACAATGACTTTTAAGACATGAAGCCCTTCCCCATAACACCACTTAGTTGGGAATGTTGAAGAACATGTGCTTAATGAGTAATATTGCACAATAAGCCTTCTAAGAGTTCAGAGGAGAGACCTGGCATTTTTTTCTCCCATTTTTTTCTATGCGTTTTTACATTGTTGAGATAATATTGCAAAATTGGCTTTTTAAATAATTTCTTTTCTCTTAATTTAAAACGTATAAGGAAGCATATCATATGTTTCACTCATAAAGTGGAATATAAGAAATAGAGCAGAGGATCATAGGGGAAGGGAGGAAAATCTGAATGGGAAGAAATCAGAGAGGGAGCCAAACCATGAGAAACTCTTGACTCTGGGAAACAAACTGAGGGTTGTGGAAAGGGAAGGGTTGGAGGGGTGGGGTAACTGGGTGATGGGCATTAAGGAGGCCACGTGATGTGATGAGCAGTGGGTGTTATATGCAACTAACGAATCATTGAACACTACACCAAAAACTAATGATGTACTATATGCTGGCTAATTGAATCTAAATTAAAATAAATAAATAAATAATTAATTAATTAATTAAAATGTATAAGGAAGGAAACAAAAATTCCATGTAACTCTACTACCAGTTAACACCAGATGACCTTTTTTAAAAAGCTTTACGTGATTAGAAAATTCAAAAGGTATAATGGTGCATCTTTCCACCGCACATTTATCAGAATATATGCTATATAATATGCCAAATGATTTTCAAATAGGTTTTCAATTACTTGAAATTATGAACAATACAGTGTTGAATATTTTTATGAACACATATCACTATCACAAGAAAATGGTTGAATGAATTTGCAGCAAATTTGTTAAGGTATGCTTAGAATAGTCTGGCTCAAAAAATAGGCTATTTGAAATACAGGAGTTTCACTTTGGGGGTCAGGAGGTTAACCCTCACAAAAATCTGCTTCAAAGCACCTAAAGCAGAGGTTCAGTGAGAGCCCTTTATGACTGCTAATCAGGAAAGCCCTCCCATATGCATTAAGATGCCAAGGAGACAAAAATCACACAGTGCTTAAACAGAAGCCCCTGTTTGAAAGTCACAAGAGCAGTTTGAAAGTCACAAGAGCAGATGCTCCAAATTACAATACTCCAAATTACAGGCACTGATTTTTTACTGAATTGTTTCCCAAATAGATAACTCAATATTATGTGATCCAGAGTAACAACAGGGATAGTAGTCACATTATGATCATTAATAATTAACTGGAACAGCTCAGAAGAGGCCAGCTGAAAAATAATTGCCCGTTATCTGAAGATGATGAACAGCATGGAAAAGTGAAGCAAAGCAGAATAGAGGAACTAACTCCCAAGGCTTAATGCAGGAAACAAGAAAACTTTGGGGAAAAGTCCTCAGAGAGAGATTCAAGAGGATTTTGAAAATGAACAACACAGGCAACAACAGATGTTGGCGAGGATGCGGAGAAAGGGGAACCCTCTTGCACTGTGGGTGGGAATGCAAGCTGGTGCAGCCATTCTGGAAGACAGTATGCAGGTTCCTCAAAAAGTTAAAAATAGAACTACCCTATGACCCAGCAATTGCACTGCTAGGTATTTACCCCAAAAGATACAAAAATACTGATTCAAAGGGATATATGTACCCCAATGTTTATAGCAGCAGCATCAACAATAGCCAAATTATGGAAAGAGCCCAAATGTCCACTGACTGGTGAATGAATAAAGAAGAGGTATGTACACACACACACACACACACACACACACACACACACACACACACACACACACAGAGGAATATTACTCAGCCATCAAAAAGAATGAAATCCTGACATTTGCAATGATGTGGATGGAGCCAAACCATATTATGCTAAGCGAAATGTCAGAGAAAGACAAATACCATATGATTTCACTCTCATATGTGGAATTTAAGAAAGAAAACAAATGAACATGGGGAGAAAAAAAGCGAGGCAAACCAGAAAAGAGACTCTTAACTATAGAGAACAGACTGAGGGTTACTAGAGGGGAGGTGGACATGGGTTGAGCTAAATGGGTGACTGGTATTAAGGAGGGCACTTGTGATGAGCACCGGGTGTTGTATGTAAAGTGTTAAATCACTAAATTCTATACCTGAAACTAATTTTTCACTGTATGTTAACTAACTGGAATTTAAACTAAAACTTGAAACTAAAAAAAAAAAAAGAGGATTTTGTATCCATAAAAGAATAGTAGCTTGTGCTACTGTGGAATAAAAAAAAGTATAATTGTAAAGGAAACAGTTTGTGAACATTGTAAATATAATTGCCAGATTAAAAAAAAAATCCCTCAAACAAAAGTCTAAGTAGCAGAAGGAACACAGCAGGAAATCAAATTAGCTGTCTGGAAGATGGCATTGAAGTACACTTTTAGAACATATTGGGGAGGAGTGGAGGGAGAGCAGCAAAGCTAGGAAAGAAACGCTGTGGGGGGTGGAGAATAGATACAGGTGAGTCAATGTCTGATAGAATTTCCAAATGGTGAAGAAGAGAAAGGAGAGATAGGAAAACATAACTGCAGGAGTAACGGAAGATACACTCCTTTAAGCTGAAGACTATTGTTTTGAAGAAAAAGACTGAAAGATGGCACATTATGATGTATCGCTTGCAAGAATGGCCACGATTATTCCCCTCCCTGTATTCCTGCCCCTTTGCAATGCCCTTGAAGCTCCTCCCATTGAGAAGTGGAACCTTTTTCCCCACCCCTTGAATCTGATAATGTGGCCTTCTGACTCACTTTGGCCAACAGAATGTGATGGAAGTAATATTGTGCTGGTTCCAAACTAAGTCTCAAGAGCCCTTGACCGTGCTTCTACGTTTGCTTGGAATCAACCTTATGATTACTATGTGAACAAGCCCAGTCTGGTCTGCTAGTGGGTGAGAAGTAATGTGGAGCAGACACAAGCCATTCTAGCTGAAGCCTTCCTAGCACCCAGCTGAGCTACCAGATTATCACAGACACATGAGTGAGTCCAGCCAAGAACAGAAAAATTGTTAACCCACTAACCTGAAGGAGCCAAAGGAACTAGCTATGGGAATATCTGATGGAAGAATACTTCAGGCCAAGAGATCAGCATGTGCTGAGGGGAGAGCATGTCTGCCATTCTAAGGAAAAGCAAGGAGGTCGGTTTGCCTGGAGTAGAGTAAGTGCTGAAGGGAGGGGTAGAGGATGACATGAGAGGAGGAGTGTGGTAAATTATAAAAATGTTATTCCCCTTTCTGCATGCTTGCTCCTGCAATGTGATATCACAGATCCTGCCATCAAGAAGTGGACTCTGTACCACCACTCCTTTCTATCTGGGTTGGCCATGTGGTTTGCTTTGGCTACTGGGATATTAGCAAAGATTAGCAGAGACTTGAAAAGCACTTGCACATCAGGGCTTGCTCTCTTGCTATTCCTGAAACCCCTGACTGCCATGTAAGTTCAGGCTATTTGGCTGGCTTGAGATCCAGTCACAGTTGTCATCAAGACAACCCCCAGCCAACCCCCAGCCATGTGGTCTGTAGTGTTATTCAAGTCAGCTGTTTCTTCATTGGCTTTCTGTCTGGATTTTCTATCCATTATTGTAAGTGGGGGTATTGGAGTCCTTTACTATTATTTCTTGCTGTCAATTTCTGCCTTCAGATCTGTTTTTTATATATAAGTATTATATATGTTATATATAAAACATATTTATAAATATACATTTAGATGCTCTCATGTTGGGTGTGTATGTAATTATTACATCTTCTTGTTGAATTGACCCTTTTATCATTATATAATGACCTTTGTCTCTAGAGACGGTTTTAGACTTAAAGTCCATTTTGTCTGATATAAATAGAACCACCTCTGCTTTCTCATGGTTACCATTTGCATGAAATATCTTTTTCTGTCCCTTCACTCTCAGCCTATGTGTGTTTAATTCTAAAGTGAGTCTCTATAGGCAGCATATCACTAGATCATGTTTATTTATTCATTCTATGCCTTTTTGTTGATAAGTTTAATGCATTGACATTCCAAGTAATCATTGATAAGTGAGAACTTACTGTTGCCATTTTGTTGTTTCGTTTGTCTCTGTTGTACTCTTTATTGTACTTCTCTATTATACTCTGGAGCTCTCCTAGAGCTATTCTCATTGGCATATAGTTGTTTATTCATTGTTTTTGTAGGAGAGATGAGCATTGGGACTTCCTAATTTGCCATCTTGCCAACATGAGGCCAGAGACAAATTTCAGTAACTCAGAGACTATTTAAAAATAGTCTCTGAATTGGAAATATTCATTGACGAGGGCTCCACCCTCATGACCTAATCATTTCCCAAATGCCCTATGTCCAAATACCCTCGCATTGGAGATTCGGTTTCAACATATGAATTTTGGGAGAGACAGACATTCATTCTGTAGCACCCTATAATTTGCTCTGGCCAACAGAATGTGGAAGAGGTGATGAGGGGCCAGTTCCATCTCTAGGCCTCAAGGGTTTGGTCCCTTCTAATCATCTCTTCAATTCCTGCTATGTCATAAGAATAAGGCTGCTAGAAAGCAAGAAAACATGTGGAACAGACCCCAACTGTCCCAGCTGGGGCCATCCTAGGGTAGGATAGTGCTAGTGACCCCCAAAGATGGGAGAAGGCCCAGTCAAGAGCAGCATAGCTATGTACGTGATCCACAGCTGATGGCCATCATTAATGGACTCCCTATAGCCACACCTGTAGCAAGGTGACTTTGCAGTCCTTCCCATTAACGGGTGACATTTTTGTTCCCCCACATCTTTAATCTGGGACCCATTGTGACTTACTCTGGCCAGCTGAATGTGGAATAAGTGATAATGTGCCAGTTCCATCCATAGGCCTTGAGAAGCTTTTCACGCTTCTACTCTCCCTCTTGGAACTCCACCATGCTATGAGAACATGCCTGGGCTAGTCTGATGAAAGATCATGTGATTGAGAGCCTGGTTATCCCAGCAAACCCCCAAATATGCGAGAGAGCCACCCAAGATCACCACAGCTTCCTAACTAACCCATAGCTAATTGCAGACTCATAAACGAGTCTAGCAAAAAATGAGAAGAAATACCCAGTCAACTCATAGGCTCATGGTAATAAAAGGTTACTGACTTAAACCCCTGAATTTTGAAGTGGTTCGTCACACCAAAATATGGAAGCAGCATAATGCCCTATCAACAAAGTAATCTGGAAGAAGGTCACTTTGTGTATCTTTATCGTGGCAGTCATTGAATTACCACTAAATTCAAACTTGGGCTCACAGAGATGGGGCATCTTAATCCATGTTGATCTTTGATCTAAGACTTTAAATGGCTGTTTTGTCCTTTTACAAATAAGAAAACATGCAAATAATACCAGTCCCTGGATTAGTGGAGAGGGGAAGGGTGAGAAAAAGAACAGTAAGGAAATGTAATGAACATAAAATTACAATTGAAGTTTGTTATCTTAGTTTTCTGGTGTTTTGTGTTGGTGCTTATGGTGAACAAACTAAATACGAATTATACATGCGTACAGAAATAAACCCACCCGAACTTCATGGATAAAAATTTAAGTCTGACTACTTTTGACATTGGCTACATTTTTCAGATATTCTTATTCTTAATTGCTATTTGCAAAGGTAAACTGGTACAATACTAAGATAATAACTATCTGTATTTATCTAAAGGCCTTTAATAAACTGGGGTTCAACATTAAAGCTGCTCTCAACAACAGAAAAAGCATTAGTTCCCATAAAAATAAAGCATCAATGATAATTTTCAGATAACTGCCCAATATCCACTTTGAACTACTTATGTCCTACATTTTTTAATTCCCTGGATAGAGATTTTTCTTTGTAGACAGCTGGGGTTTGGGGAATACTGATGGAGATTGTTTGAAGCTATACAACCTTACAGCCATTTTGAAGAAACATATGCTACTAGAAAGAAAAATGAAGGCTGCTAAATTGGGTCTGAGGCTAGCTGTGATTTGAACACGTGGTATGGTTTCATACATCGCACGGTTTAATAACGTCAGTAGAAAAGGAGAAAAAATTGGCTGCACAAAAACACAAATGAAAATTTGGATTAATAAAGCCCTCATTAAACCTGGTAAAAAGAAATAGTGACTTAAAAGCAATAATGTGAACCTGCGGTATAGTTTGAAAAAAAGTAATCCTCTCGATTCTTCATGAAAAGTGGAGAGTAGCTATCCTGTTCCACTTCAAGCATTCTTGTGAAAGAATTTCCACTCCTAGCATCCTGAGATTGGTCTCTCAATTTTTCACTGAAAAGAAACTGGGGTCCCTAGAGAGCAGCATACTTTCAGACCTGCCTGGAACATCCTGTTCTTTAAGGCAGCGAGGGACACCTTCAAAGATGCCTCAGTTGTGATATGAGTCAACATAAAATCACTCCTATGGGTCTATGAAAATTTGAACGTTAAAAAAGTGATTATGGTCCCCTAGAACCGGTGGAGTCTATAAAAGGCCAAATGTCTGTGATGATGCTCAAAAGGGACAACATAAAGTGAGCAAGAAACGAGTTGTGTAAAATACATATGTGACTGCAATTCTCAGGATCAGGACCACCTGAGTCTGGATGTTAAATCAGATCTGTGTCTCTCACCTACCAGGAACCTGGGGGCAGATACAGCACGAGCATCTGGGCCCGCCCTCATGTTTCACATCGCTGAAGAGGACGGGACCTTTTTGATGCTGAGTTTGGTTCAAAATGGAGGCACATGTTTTGGTGAGTTTATCCTCAATGATATAACACCCACATATAAAAAGGCGGTGGTACAGTGAGCTTCGATGTGTCTGGACCCCATCCCGTAGTGGAATTTTGCAGCTACCTGCTCCCAGGGATCCTACATACCCAAGAGAAGCTTTGCTGAGATATGAAAAAACTGAGACTCTATACCACACTTCAGGGGGGAAACATGTTTTATTCACTAAAAATAAGAAATGCATGCAAGAAGGGAGAAGACTTGGTGCTAACCATGAAACCAGGCAAACATATTGTCTCAATAAACTATTAAGTTGAGGTCCTAAAATAGAAACAGCATAGTGTAAGCATCCAAAAGTATTTTGAAGTCTAGACAAGGGGCAGGGGTTCATCAAGAATTCAGCTTTGTTGATCCAGCAGAACTCCATCTCAAGAGGAAAACACTGCTTGCAGATGTACTCCCTTCTAGGAACTCTGGGGGCAGAGTTATCTGGAAGAGATGGTAGGGAAAATAAAGAGCATGCTAAAGATCTTGTCTTGTTGGGGTAGGAGTGCAGTAGATAACTGATTATTTCTTGGCATTGATAAGAAAATATGTTTCTTTAGTGCCTAGAGTTCTTGCGTCCCATTCCTAACTTGAGTCTAAGACTTGATCTACACTAAGAATGGCCACTGAATGGCTGACTGAATGCAAGCAAAGGCTCTGTTGAAGCATCAGGCCTAGAGCAGCCTCTAGAAACTTCCAGAGGAGCTCAAGGTCACAGAATAAATTTTGATAGGCCCCCAACAATTCTCAAGGAAATAGAAGACTGACTATCCTTTGCTAGAGAGGATTCAGAAACTGGGGAAAGGTTTTAAAATTGAGGTGATGTTGACCAGCACTGCCATTAAGGAAATAGTATATATAAAGAAACCTTTGATTTGGGGTGAGGGGTTAATATCAATCTCAAAGTTAAGTCATTTTAGGACATCGTCCAAATGTCCCTTTTCAGTAAACACATGCTTCAGGGTTTCATGGTCAAAAATGAAGTCTCTTCCCACAGTTTTGTGACCGGAAATGTTTCTGCTCCCTGAAGATGCACACAGTCCTGTAATGGAAATCTATTAGGACAGAAGAAGAACTTATTTTGTAGGACAGGTATCTAGAGTCTTCGTGGTTCGGTAGGACTCAGGAGATCTAGGAAAACAGTAGAGAACAAAATAAATGAAAGTAAAGGAAGGAACAAAAGCTGACACGTGAGGGAGTGAGGAAATCAGTCTGACCGCAGTAGATGTGCAGGCAAGTAGAGAACAGGAATGGGTCATGGAGGACTTGGGTGTGTGTCAGGTGGAGAAGTTTAGATTTAATTAGGAACTGAGTTATATGAAGAAAATGATTTTAAGAAGATAACCTGGCAGCAATAAACAGGATGGACAGGAGTGGAAGGATATAAAATGTCCATGATGAGAGCCTGAGCAAGGGGCAGGAGACTGGTAAGGAATGAACAAATACTAGGCACATTTAAAAGCAGATGGCTTTGCTTTATTTTTTTATTACAAAGGTATTATGTGCTCACTTTAAAAGTTTTAATGATACAAAAGTATAAAAGGTAAAAAAATACATATATATTTATATATGTGCAACGACCATTAGAAGTGATATTTCAGGGGCGCCTGTGTGGATCAGTCAATTAAGCGTCCAACTCTTGATCTCAGCTCAGGTCTTAATCTCAGGGTCGTGAGTTCAAGCCTTGCGTTGGGCTCCACGCTGGGCATGGAGCCTACTTAAAAAGAAGAAGAAGAAGAAGAAGAAGAAGAAGAAGATTTCAAACTCCTAAACTACTATAGGAAAGGAAATCTAGCAAGAGAAAAAAAATGACAGAATTATAAATAAATATTACAGAATTGTAATAAATGTGAAAGTTTTAATCATGAATTAAAAGGCAGACATTCCAGATGGAGTAAAAAAAAAAAAATCATCACGTACTGTTTTGAAAAAAAAAAGCCTAAACAAAACAACATGGAAAAACTGAAAATATTGAAATGGATAAAGATACACCAGACAAATGCTAATGAAAATCAAGTAAAGGTGGTAAAGAAATATCAAGGCAAAAAGCATCAAATGGGTCAAAGAAGGTATCTTTATGTTGCGAACTAATACAATCCAATAAGATAATCACGAAATTTAATGCACTGAAAAAGAATTTCAAGTATGTAAAGCAAAAAAGGCTAGAAATAAGAGACTATGATAAAATAAGTGGGAGATTTTACATACTTGCGTCAAAAATTTAGATCAAGCAGATAAAAGGGGAAAAGCTGAGTAACAACAAGTTTGATTTAGTATGTAGAAATATGATATACTATTACCCAAACAAAAAGAAAATATACATTTGCTTTAAATGCCCATGGAATATTTATAAAAGTTCATTACATTAGGACACCAAAAAATTCCAAACTGTATAATCCACGCAGGAAATATTCTCCATCCATGAGACAGTGTAAGTAGTAACAAGGGGGAAAAAGGGATAGAAAAAACATCAACTAAAACCTGACTGTGCTGAAATATATAAATACTTCTAAATAACTCTTGGATTAAAAAGGAAAACAAAACTACAGATGAAGTGACAAAACAAGGATTATGGCAGTACTGCCGGTGGAAACTAGGGGACACGGCCAAACACGAATCCAGAGGGAAGTTTATCTGTTAAATGCATTAAGCATAAAATAAGAAAGACTGAAAAATAAACTAAGCATTCACCTAATTAATCTAAAAGGAAATCAAACAGAACCAAAGAATATAAAAAGAAGTATTAACAAAAGCAGAAAGTGATATTTTAAAAACAACTTGTAAAAATAGTTAACTGAAAATAAAATATATAAATCTATGAACAGTCCAACTAAGGAAAAAAGGGGAATAGAGTCACATATATGCAAATTGAGACACATTAGGAAATATTATGTACAATTTCTACTCAATACATTTGAAAATCCAAATGAAATGGAAGAGTTTTACAAACTGACCCAAGGAGAGGTGGAAAACTTACATAAACTGATCATCAAAGCATAAAAGAGACTCTTAAATACAGAGAACAGACTGGTTGCCAGAGGGAGGTGTTTGGGGGGATGGGTGAAATAGATAAAGGGGATTAAAAGTGCACTTATCTTAATGATCACTGAGACATGTACAGAATTGTTGAATCATCATATTGTACACCTGAAACTAATATGAACTGTGTGTTAATTATTCTTCAATAAAAAATATAAATGAAATTTTAAGAATAAAAACTCACACACATAAAAAAGAAACTGAAAGAAGATCTATATTTCTACCCTCCCTCTCCCCAAACAAGCACCAGGACAAAATGGTTTTATGGGTATTACCAACTTTTCAAAGGAACAGCTTGTGTCTAAGTTACACTGTAAAATAAGAAAAAAAAATTCAAGTTTGTTCACAAGTACACACAATCATGATATTAAATCAGGAAAAGGACATCATCACACAGAGGAAAACTATAAATGAGAGCTTCCCAACAAGTGTGCTGTGGATGGGGTGTAGGTGTCATTTATCTCCCAAGGCCTTGGGGGCAAACATGCAGAGCCTGAGAAGCCAGCCGCCTCTGCCCTCAGCAAGCCTGCCCATTTACCCCAGTGAGCCACGATGTGAAAAAGGGAAGGAGGCACTGCTCTAGGCACTTGTTAATATAGAGTTTTATATCCTAAATCAAAGATCGACAGTCAGAACACTACTAACAACTCAATGTTATTCCAAGAATGCAAGCATATCTCAACATTAGGAAACCTAATAATGTCATTAGCCACATTAATGGATTAAAGAGAATAACCATGTTATCACCCCGGCAGATGCCAAAAAAAAAAAAAGACATTTATACCATTCTATATCTGTTCCTGACAAAACTATAAGTCAATCAGGAATCAAGACTAGAAGGGTATTCCTGTAACTTGAAAAAGGTTATCCATCAGAAACAATGGCAATCATCAATTCTTTTAATGGCAATCATCATATTTTAAAGTGAAAAGGGGTATTTGTGTTAGAGTCAAAAACAAGAGAAGGATGCCTGCTCTTTATTAATCAATATAAATCTGCACTGTCCTAGAAGTCATAAGATCTTTATCAATGTAGTAGAAGGAAAAAAAATAGATACAAACATTAGCAAAGAAAAGACAAATGTTCCATTATTTATAACTGACATGACTGTGTACCTAGGACTTCAGGCTAATTAACTGGAAAACTAACAGAGCTAAGAACAGAGTTTAATATGAGGCCTGGATACAAAACAAACGCAAAACTCTGTATCGTAAAGATGTCAGTTCTTGACACAAAAGGTCAGAGGCAATTCAAGGGATTTTTTTTTTAATAGAAGTTGACGAGTTGATTCTAAAATTCATCTGAAAAAAGGAAATGCACAAGAATAGACAAGTAAATTCTGAAAAATAAAAAGAACAATGAAGGGAGAAGAGCAGTCCCATCAGATTTCAAAACACATTATAACGTTAGAGTAATTAAAGCAGTGAGGTAGTAGCTCAGTAAAAGACAAAACTGAACAGAAAAGAAACATAAGCATACCCATATACTTCATGATTCAAAAAGAATTCCAAATTAGTGCAGATATAATAGAGTAAATACAGTAAATAAATTAGGAAAACTATCTATCTCTTCTGAAAAAAAACAACAACACGTAAGTCCCTGCTTTCCACCACACACACACACACACACACACACACACACACACACACACACACACACAATCAATGCCATATGGACATATGGATTAAAGCACTAAGCAATAAAAAATATATAACATATTCAAAGAAAATAGAGAGCATTTTTAAAATGTTGAAATACAGGTGCCTACCTAAGTATGAGACAAAACCAAGAAAACTACAAAAGAAAGATTAATACATTTGTCTATTTCCATAATTAGATCTTTAAGGCAATACTACCGTAAATAAACTTTTAAAAAGACAGATGACAGACATCTGTGGCAGAGAGCAGACAAAAGGACACCAGCTCTAATGCCCAGAGACCTCCTACAAATCAACACAGAAAAAAGACAAATGATTCAACAGAAAAACAGGCAAAGGACATGAACAAGCATTCTCCAACCGAAGAAATACAAATAGCTAAGAAATACATTAAAAGGTGCTTGACTTTACTAGTGATTAGGGGAAAATAACTTAATGGAATGAGATTGGATTTTTCATCCAAAATGCTGACAAATTAAAAAGAATGATAGCGTCCACCACGCCAAGAGGGCAATTTAGCTCAAATCCTTTGATCTAGCTGTTCCATTTTTACAGTATCAGCCTGTAAAAATACTTCTAAATGAGCAAAAGATAGATTAAAAAGAATGCTTTTTATAGCATTATCTGTACTAGTAAACACACTGTTAACAATCGAAAGATTGATCATGTGGAAAGAGTTGGGTAAATTATATAGTACACTTTACCAGGGCATTCTACTAGCTATTACAACAATGACTTTCTATTGAGCAGCGGGTGGGGAGGGCAAGTTGTAGAATACTATGTATAGGATAGTTTCATTTTGTAAAACACACCAAGGACACAAGCACATAGAGAGAAAAAGTACTTGGAAGATACAAAGCAAACAAATAAGCATGGCTGTCTCTGGACAGTGGGACTGGGAGAGGGATACTTTCACTTGTTACTTTATATACTAATGCACTTTTTACTTTTATAATAAGTATATGCTACTTTTGTAGCAACAAAAAAGTAAGCTTACTTCATAACATTTGGATTAAAAAACAAGTATAAGAAAGCATAAAAAAAATGATGTGAAATCTCACTACACGAAGACAATTGTTATTAACATGTCAATACTTTTTCAGTCCCTGTTATGCATGTTTACTGTATTTGAGATCTTACTCTATGTAATTTAGGGCTTGTTTTTCAATTCATATTATAGAAAATTTAGAGAATAAAGAGGCACAGGAGAATAAAAAGCCCATGCACTCCAACCACCAGAAGATAACTGCTTAAAATTTCATGAAATTTGAGTGCACTGAATTGTATTATGAGTGATCCATGCACACTGTCATAGATCACGCACACAGTCTCATTGATCTATGCATGGCCCTCTTTTATTTTTACCCATTAAATTATTTTAGTTAATTTTCATAATACTCATACAATTATTAATAGTCAATGGCATGCTTTTAATTTGTTAAAATTATAAATTATATAATGAACACCCACCCACCCACTGAACCTGAGCACTAGAATACAGACAAGAACTTCAATCCATTTCCATGATCCTCTCCTATTCCAAGCCCCTTTCTTAAGCCCCAGTGACCATTATCCTGAATTTGATTCTCCTTTGCTTTTTAATAAAATACTTTAATCCCAAATATATATGTACACCTAAATAATATAACATCTAGTTTTACTTGTTTTTGAGTAATATAGAAAGGATATCCTATTATATGTAGTCTTCTGGGACTTGGTACCTTAATTTAACATTATATAAGTACAATCTACCCTGATTATGTTTAGCAGTAGTTCATTCATTTCACTGCTGTATAATATTACATTGTCTAAATATACCACAATTTAGCCATTTTCCTTTTGGGACTTTCACTACTAATATATTAGTGTATATTCTTCTGATCATTTTTCTGAGGACATTTATATAGTTTCATTTTTAAAAATTTGAATATTACAATACATACTTTCATGTGACCTGCTCCTCTCACTAATGGGATCTTATGGACATATTCCCGTTTCAGTAAATATTCTTCAATGGTATAAACTTAAATGGCTGCATAGTATTCCATCATATAGTTAGCACACAATTTTATTTTTTATTTTTTTTTTATATTTTGTATTTTTTTATTGTTGGACGTCTGGATTGCTTATAATTTTTTTGCTCTGATAAGCATCATGAGGCACATATCCCTTGACTCAGCAACTCTCCTCTAAGAATTTATCCTAAGAGCTGACTAGGGGCGCCGCCTGGGTGGCTCAGTCATTAAGTGTGTCTGCCTTCGGCTCAGGTCATGATCCCGGGGTCCTGGGATCAAGCCCCGTGTTGGGCTTCCTGCTCAGCGGGGCGTCTGCTTCTCCCTCTACCTTTCCCCCCCTGCTTCTGATCTCTTTCTCTCTCTCTAATAAATAAATAAAATCTTAAAAAAAAAAGTAATACCTGACCAAATTTGCACACAGTCATGGACAGGGTCACCATGCAGGATGACACGGTCTGTGCTCTGCACAACTTGTGTAGTGTATGTGCTCATCACAGCAGTTTTTAGAATACAAAAAAACTCGGAAGAACCTAATGCCCACCAAAGGGAGATAAAGTAAATAAGTTATGTATTAAAATTAGAACGTAGACTCACAGCTACTGACATGGAAAGATGTTTACAATTTATTAAGTGGAAAGAACAGGTTAAATGGCAGTAGGATTCCATTTCGTAAAAGAACAAACATGTCTGTGAAAAAGGGTGGAAACACATACACCAAAAACTTTATAGCATTATCTCTAAGTATTGAGTTTATTTGAGATTTTAATTTTTTCACTTTGCTTGCTTTTATTTTGAAGTGTTTTCAACAGTAAAACTTGATTACATTATAATAAGATGAATAAATAATGAGCTTTTCATGCACAATCGTTTAAATATTTTTCCTGAATATATTTTCACACTGTAAGAACTTTGGAAGAAAAAAAAGGAACACCAAGAAGTAAACAAAAATCACACATAATCTTACCTACCTAGAGATAATTAGTTCACAATCTCTAATGTGTTTATTTCTAGTCATTTGTCTCTGATTATATATATTTAAGATAATTGCAATCACACTTTATATAATCTTGTATGCTGATTTTTCACTTAACATTATATAATATCAACATACCATAAATATTTTAATGAAAGAATATTCCATCACATGGAAATAGCACATTTATTTAATCATGCCCGTAAAGTTAGACCCCTAGGCTTCTCTGTTTTTCTCTATACCAAATAACTATGTGAGGAACATCTTTGTGCATGAATTATCCACATTTTAGATGATTTCCTTGAACATATTCACTGAAGTGAAAATACTAAGTCAAAGAGTACCAACATTTCTATATCCCTTGATATATATTGCTCAAACTGTACTTACTATATATTTTAAGGCAGCATGGAGTGGTAGGGAAAAAAAAAAAGAAGTCAAAATACATGGATCTCATGCCCATCGTTAGTACTTGCTATTTAACCTGATTGGGTAAAACTGATATAAAAGCATCCATCTTAATAATCAAATAAGAAAATAGATCCTCAGTCACCATAAATGTTACTTCCTCAGGAATGCTTTCCTTCACCTTCCAGACTCTCACAGCATCCTATACTTACTTTTCCTTCATGGTCTTGCAACAACTGATAAATAATTTTTCAATTATTTGTACACTGTCAGTTTTCCCTAGGTGATTTTAAGCTCCTTTGAAATATGCCTGGCACACAGCTGGCGCTCAATAAATATTTGTTGAATGAATGAGTAGATGAGTGATGGATGAAATGACAGCACTTTGCAAAATAAGCCACTAGACATTTGGGAGGTATTTCAATTTTAATAATAATTATTATTATGATTCATTTGTATTACTATGTAGATGATTCTGTATCTTTAGAGATTCCTTGTCTAACCATAATTTCATTATGTAGCTTTGATGTTTGTCATGCCAGCCAGAGGCATGGTGGCCATGTTGCTGGAAGCACCTGGTAGGAGCTGAGACTTGGAGAACCAAGTAGTTAGTTCTCTAGTTCAGCATGCTGGGAGTTAGGAAGTTGTAGTTACCATTAGCTGAATGCAAGGCAGTGGTCAGGAATCTAGGAGGTCAGTGATATTTGAAGAAACAGGTGAATCCTAGAGGTCAGAAACAAACTAATGGTTAGTGGTCTAGACAATAAGGTGCAAAGTGGAGAATGGTCAGTGATAAGGGATTGAAGTAGATGGGAGAGTCAAATTCCAAGCACCAGTACTCAAAGCATGGAGATGTGAAAATGATTCTAAAGCAAATGGTACTTGAACTCAGTGCTTCCTTATATTATTTCTGCCCAAACCGAAAATCGTATTAGGAAGTGTTTGTGTCTAGTTCCATATATACGGGCAAGGGAATAATAGTAGCTAGTTGAGGAATGAGATCTGTGAACACAAATAGGTTCCGATAGTGACAGGATAAAGTAAGACCATTTGTACTAAGATCTGATAATAGTCTGCACATAAAGTCGGAGCAATCAAGCTTTGGATCCCATAATTCTCAACTTGACTTTCAACAGCAGATATTATAGCACAGTGGTTAGGATCATGGACTCTGGCAACAGGCTAGCTGTGTTCAACAGGCTAGCTAGCTCTCTCATTTATTAGTTGTGTCCTTTGGACAAGTTACTTCCCCTCTGTGTTAGTTTCATCATCTGTAAAACGGAGATGATAGAACCTACACCTCAGTGGGTTCTTGTGAAGATTAAATGAGGTGATGCATGTAAAACCTTAGAACAGTGCCTGGATGTAGCAAATGCTATGTTAAGTGTTGTTGTTGTTGTTGTTATTATTATTATTATTAGTCACATAAGACCAAACAAAAATTGGCAGTATAAGAAATGGATAAATACACTGTATTAACATACTCTATCTAAAATAATACAGTTTCTAAACGAATTTTTTTCATTAAAATAAGAATTTCATTTGTACCTAATCATAGTTGACTATATAAACACTATAAGCATTACCAAAGTAGCAAAATTTATCACAGTAATCCCATTGACGTGTTTATTTTATAGATGTTTTACGTACACCATCTTAAAAAGTTGTAAATACACAAATTCTAATAGCAAAAACACTATTAAGCTGCAATACAGTTGATCCATAGAATCTGGTTTATAAGAAGGAATGCCTTATTAAATTTTTTGAGGCTAATTCTACTGGAAGCAGGATTATTTGTGTTGGAAGACCTGTCTGTGGAAAGATCTGAACATGGAAAGGCTCGGACTTGGGAAGACTCCTTTTAAAAAGGTCTGGACCTGGGGAAAGGTCAGAAGACCTGGACTATGGAACATATTAGAATACCTGGATATCGTAGACACTGGAAGACCTGAATGTTAGAAGACCGGTACCCTGGAGACGCTGGAAGACGTGGATATTGAGCCCGCTGTTGGAAGACTGGGTAGTTGTTGGAAGACGCAGAGATCCCGGAAGACGAGCAGATGCAGGAAGACGAGCAGATTCCGGAAGACGCAGGGATGCCGGAAGACGCGGAGATGCTGGAAGACGCAGAGATGCCGGAAGACGCAGAGATGCCGGAAGACGAGCAGATGCCGGAAGATGCAGAGATGTCGGAAGACGAGCAGATGCTGGAAGCCCTGGAGATGCTGGAAGCCCTGGAGATGTAGGAAGACAAGGATTTTCTGGAAGACGTGGCTTAGTTGGAAGACGTGGATTTTCTGGAAGACGTGGATTTTTCTGGAAGACGTAAATTTGTTGGAAGACGTGGGTAGGCTGGAAGACATGAATTTGATGGAAGACACACAGCTTTGTTGGAAGACAAGGATTTGCTGGAAGACGTGGATTTTCTGGAAGCCATGGATTTGATGGAAGACATGAATTTTCTGGAAGACTTGGAGGTCACTGGAAGACATGGATTTCCTGGAAGACATGGCTTTTCTGGAAGACGTGGATTTTCAGGAAGACCCGAATTGTCCGGAAGACCTGGATTGTTTGGAAGATGTAGATTTGCTGGAAGACCTGGAGGTTACTGGAAGACATGGATTTTCCGGAAGACGTGGATCTCTAGGAAGACGTATATTTGTTGGAAGACCTGGATTTAGTGGAAGACATAAATTTTCTGGAAGACGTGGCTTTACTGGAAGACCTGGATTTACTTAGTGGAAGACATAAATTTTGTCTGGAAGACGTGGACTGACTGGAAGACTGGATTGGTGGAAGACATGCATTGGTTGGAAGACCTGGATTTCTCCGGAAGATATGGATTTGGCGGAAGACATAGATTTTTCTGGAAGACGTGGACTGAGTGGAAGACCTGGATTTCTTTCCGGAAGACGTCGATTGACTGGAAGACCTGGATTTTTCCAGAAGACATAAATTAGCTGGAAGACTTGGATTGATTGGAAGACTTGGATTTGGTGGAAGACATAGTTTTTTCCGGAAGACCTGGATTGGCTGGAAGACCTTGAAATTGCTGGAAGACGTGGATTGTCTGGAAGACCTTGCAACCATTGGAAGACATAGATTTTCTGGAAGACATGGATTTTCCTGGAAGATACGGATTTTGTGGAAGACCTATAATTACTGGAAGACGTGGATTATCTGGAAGACGTGAATTTTCTGGAAGACAAGGATTAGCTGGAAGACCTTGATGCTGTTGGAAGACTTGGAATTTGTTGGAAGACTTGGAGTTGCTGGAAGACCTGGAGTTGTTGGAAGACCTTGACACTGGCGCCATTGGAAACCCTGGACATTGGAGACATTGGAAGCACAGGATGTTGGAGACATTGGAAGCCTTGGATTTGGTGGATATTGGTTATTCTGGACATTGGAGACTTTGGAGACCCTGAATGTTGGAATTCATGGGTATTGGAAGCCCTGAATACTAGAGACATTGTAAGTCCTGTACCTTGGAAGCCTTAAACATTGGAAGATATAGATAACAGAAGATCTAAACATTTAGAAACCCTAAGTCAGAAGCCCTGGGTATTGGGAGACATTTGGAAAACCTGGGTATTGACACATTTGTGTTAAGAAATAAAATTTGGAAGTTGAAATTTTCATGATGCTGGAAGTCAAGGGTGTTGGCAGCCCTGGACATTAGGAGACTTGGACATTAAGATGTCAGGATGTTAAAAGACCTAGTCATTCAGACATTGGGGATGCTGGAACACCTAAACATTGGAAGACCAGTTCTTGGAGATATTGAAAGACTTGGATGGTAGAACTGGTGATAATGAGATACTATAAAACCAGAATTTAGGAGACACCGAAGGTTGTACAAACTGAATGATGTAAGCACTAGAAGATATTAGAAGAGCTGGACTTGGACACAATGAAACACGCAGACTCTAGAAGACCTGCTTATAGGAGACACTGGAAGATTGGGAACATATAAAAATCAGAACTTAGAACTCTGGACCCAGGAAGACAAGACCTGGATCTTGAAGATTGATTGTTGGAGAAAGTAGAAGACCTAGACTTTTAATTTCCCCCATATTGAGATTAGAAAACCTGCATTGGAGATACTTCAGGCCAGAGAATGGAAGACATGGATGTTTTAACATTTAGAAGATCTGGCAATTGGAGATGTTGGAAGCTATGGTGCACAGAAAACCTGATGTTAGAGACACTAAAGAATTGAAAGGCTTAATCTTAGAGATGCTAGGTCATGTTGACAGATATTGGCGATTTTGAAAGACTTTCATATTAGGACCTGGTATGACATTTAAAGACATATCATAAGGCTACTCTAATAGTCTTTATGCCTATGACATCTCTTTTCCTAAAAAGCAAAACGCAGAGAAAATACATTTTAGGAAGACAACAAAGAGGAAGTGGGAAATTCAAGTAAAAGCAAGTAGTATGAATGGATTGGAACCTACTTTCATGGTCTCAGTGAACTAGATTTCTAGGTCCATATTGTTTGACAGGATGGAAACAATGAATTATCAAAGAATAAGCAATATCAAGGCTTGGAGAACTACTTGGCTTTAGATAGGAGTCAGCAAATGTTTTCTATAAATAGTTAAGTTTTTAAAGGTCATATGGTTTCTATTGGAAGACCTGGAGTTGTTGGAAGAACTATCCAACTCTGTCATTATAGCGTAGCCATAGACAATACATAAGTGAGTGGGTATGGTTTTGTTGCAATAATACTTTATTTAAGAAAAAAAAAAAAACAGTTGGACCAGATTTTAACAAAGGGCCCTAGTTTGCCAGGCCCAGCTCTTCATGCCAAATCTAGGGTATAGTAAGTACATTAGGTACATTCCAGGCTAGCATTCACATGCAAAAGAATGGATAGAGTACTTTGAAGCCCAGTGGTAAATAAACATACTATGTATGTGATGATGCTCAAGACATGAGGCTAGCAAGAACCTAAGAATGGAGTTTAGATCTCCACTTACTTGTTTCAGGGACCCAGTAAGGATATTTGTATTCAGAGCCAAAATTAAATGGGTAGCATCCAGGACCCCAGGCAAGGGGGACTAGGGTTCAGTGCAGATACCCTAATTTGGTAGGCTGGAAACTTAAAAAGAAAACTAAAGAAGAAAGGCACCTTTTCAGATTGGGGCTATCCTTCCAGGACTAAGCACCACTCACCCAAAGAGAGGGAGTCCTCAGTCCAGGGCAGACAAGAAGTAGCAAAGCCCTCACTCTATTTCCCATGTTCTTCTCATTAGGGCACTCCTCATACCACTGCCAACTAATCAAGAGCCACCTCTAGGTGTCTGTAATGATGGAGGAGAAGAGGAAGGAGACTACAGCTTTGTAGTCTCATCTCAGGCACTCTGGCTTCAGGTAAGAAGTCTAATTTCTGTTCTTACCCACCAGAGCTTAAGTGACAAACTTAAGAGATCAGGGTTGAGTTGTAGGCTGAAGATCCTTAGTGCTTAGTCAGATGGGACCGAGGAAGACACAGACTATCACATATATTCTATGAAAGAGAACACTGGCAGACAAAACCGGTTCTGGCACACTGGGACCGGGTCATGATTTAAAGGCTAAGTAGTGGAATACACAGACAATGGGCGGCCACTGAAGATTTTTGAACAAGCAAGTACCAGAATCAGAACTGTAAACAAGGAATGTTCATCAAGCAGCAAAGTGCTGAAGACTACCAGATATATATACATACACACACACACACACACACACACATACACACACACACACACACACACACACACACACACACTAGGACATGAAAGACTCCCAGATAAAACAGTAAAAGGGTTGGGATGTGAGTTATGAGGCCACCGTGATCATCCGGGTGAAGTGGTAATGGGGGCCCAGGGATAAGGCAGTGACAGCTCTATTTCTCTACAGATCCAGCATTGGGATGATGATGAGTACTCAGCATGCTGAAAAGCATGATTTTAAACTTCTTGAATGCTATCAGAATACATCAAATAACAAAGATGTTCAGAAGCTAGTTATGAGGAATTGTCCTCACCTAGTAACACTGCTTGGATATCCCAATTTTCTCTCAAAGGCAGCAAAGCTAATAACTTGGTGGTTTAAGCAAAGTAGATCCTGCATAGTTTTATCTTTAGCTCTTATTAACACAGTGTGACTTCATTATCTCAAAAGTGGAACCAAGTGGACCGATTATTTTCTAGAGAATAGGAATACATCCATGTGAAAAAAGTCATTAAAAGTAACCACTATATAAATAAGTATCATGCAATGGTAACTGCATTCTAAGTAAATCATATATAAATGAAGCTGTAGGTCAAAGAGTAACATAGGGACAAAGGAATTACTGTTTCAGGTCTCTTTCACAAGCAAAGAAAAATACTGAAAATCAATTTTTATTCCTTCTCTCTTCTTAAAACTACATCATGCTACCATTTTTTGAGGGAAATTAGGTAAAATATCTAAATATTAAAATTTTGCAAAAACAGGAGTAAACTATCATATTTAACTCTATGATGCTAATAATAATAATAATAATGATAATGATAATAATTGCAACAATTTATCGAGCGCTTGCTATGTGCCAGGCACTGTACTAAGCATTTCTTATAATCTCATAGCAATCCTATAATGCAGGTATTTTTGACCCCGTTTTACAGATTAGAAACTCAAGTCTGAAATGGTTAAGAGGCACGTCCCCAGTCACATGGCTGGTAACTGGCAGGAACAGGATTGAAAGCAGGTCTGATTCCACAGTCTCGGCCCTAGGCTGACTTGTCACACCCCGACAGCCCAAGGGTTATCCTGCCAGGACTAAGCACCACTCACCCAAAGAGAGGGAGTGCCCCACCCAGGGCAGACAGGAAGTAGCAAAGCCCCCCTTACCTAAGTCCCATGTTCTTCTCATTATGGTCCTCATCACATCACTGCCAAGTGACCAAGAGCCAACTCTAGGTGTTTGCAAAAATGGGTTAATTATATCACGGACTTTACGCAGTAATGCAAGAAAGACGAAGTGCAACGTCTTGAGCACAACTAGATTCATATGTAATTCCTCAACATTCATTGTTCATGGTAATGAAATGTACTGTTTAGCCTTTCATCTATTTTCTATTGGATTTTATGGCTCCCAAGAACATATACACTCTGTTCGTACCACAATTTATTTTTGGATTCTTAGGTAAACAAGCACATTGACATCGAGACCATTAAAAGGTAACTCCATGTAAAGTTCAGTGATCAGTGTATTCCGTAGCACAAACATCGTTCACACACTCCTTTCCACTGTACACACTCTCCTCGAAGCCCTTTATTAGCATTCAGGTGGTGGCAGCTCTGTAATCCCAATGTGTGGTTTAAAGAGCCTTCTCTGCATTGTGAACTTAAAAGATCTTAAACAAACAAAAGACTCTTTTTAAATGTAATGCCGGTTTTCTAATCTTCTCTACAAAATTCAGCAGCTTGGGCTCTTCTTTCTCCCCACCTCCTTTTCCTTTCTTTTTGCCAGTGGTTAAATATGTCTGTAAAGAAGGAAACTGCCATGCCCTTCATAATAGTGAACACAAGACTTTACCTGAACCATTTGACAAAAGGAAGATTCTTCTCACTCAAACTGTGTGTAAAATCTTCTAAAAGAAATTTTAGCTTGTCAATTTTGGGGACTATTCTTAATTTGAAAAAGAAAAAGAGAAACGCCCAGTTACATGGCCATGTTGCCATGCATTTCTATTTCTACCACTTAGCCCATACCAACTTTCAAATCTGCCTGTAAGTTCTGCTCACTTGTTAAATTCAGCCATATTGAAATTTCCTGGCTTTTATCCTCATCGATGATACTTCTCAGACTACTTTAACTGGGTATTACCTTAAATAAGAATTAGATTTATCTCAATAATTTATTTCAAATGGCCTGGGCCCTAGGAGAACATTTGCATCTTACCAAGCCAAAGTCGAAGCATTCCTATGACAACTAAACTCATATAATTGTCAGTTACCCATTGTAGTATTTTCTACTAATGGTTCCCGGTTGATGCTCTTCAACTTAAATTTGCTTTCTCTAATTCTGGTCAAATTAAGAGAAAAAAATGCCAAGGCAGTAATCTCAATGAACGGTAAAATTATCAGGAAACCACATTCTCTAAAGGCATATGGAACCACTGATTATACTGGTAAAACAATCATTGACTTAAAACTATTTACCTCTAGATATGATTAAGAATACACCAATTATCCTTGGAACCTTGGAACAGCAACCCTGACACAAAGTTCTTTCTGCTTTGGTTTATGAAAACAATAGACACAACATGTTAAGGTGTTTTCCTCATAATATCTATTGTTTGCCCCAAGCCCTGTAACTCAGAAGAAAAGTAGCAATTATTACAAATAAGAAACTCACAGGAAGTCCCCTCTGTCTTCCTTTTCAGGAAATTGATGCTATGTTTGTTTCTCTTTTTTCTATGCCTCTCTTTTCTGGAAGGGACTAAACCATGGTCAAACTTGAACCAGAAGCACAATTTTTAAAATATCAAGAACACAGTGCAGCAACAATACTACTTACCTTGGTCTCTGTGAAAGGGCTCAGGTACACTCAAAGTCAACCAATGAGACTGATGCAGCTTTCTCTCAAAGTAACAATGTCAGAGATAGAGGGACCTTAGAGACCAAGTGGTCCTAATCTCTCATTTGACGGATAAGGAAAGAGTAGGGTGATTTGAATAAGACCATCCATTGAACTAGTGGTGAAGACAAAATTTGGAATCAAGGTTTCCTAGCTCCTGGGCCCACTACCATTTGCATTGTATTTTCTAGTGCAATTCTGTTTAGACTTAGAACAGCAGTTGGCAACTACAACTATATGAAAAAATCAGTTGAGGAGCTTTCAAAATAAACAGATGCTGACCCCATCCCTGATTCAGCACATCTAGGGGCAGGTCCCAGAAATCTGTAATTTTTAAAGCTCCCCAACTTGATCTGGATGCGTTGAGAACTACTGTGGCTTAGAACAAGCGTGTAAGCTTCGCTGGCACTGGGGGGGGGGTGTCACTAGATCCACAGCACCCGAAAATGAGTTTTTGACTCTCATCTGCCTCTTTTGAACCTGTTGAGGAATGTCTGTCATCTCAACTGTAACTATGCAAGCAAGCCCTTTTAACTTTCGTATTTTTTCCCCTTTCCCCTGATCACGTCAAACTCAGGCATAGGTAACCCATCATTCAGACCTCCAGGCTGGGGGTGGGGTGGATTACTGGATTTCCACCACCTTTAGGGAAGAAGAAGTTTCAGTCAGAATCGCTTTCCCAGAGGATAGTCAAATGTTCAAATCGCCGCAAGGACCAGATATGAGGACAGACAAGATCTATGGAAATGAACTCTAGCAGCTTCTACTCCTTGATTAGATACGAAAGTAAATGCAGGAGTCCATTCTAAATGCACTGCCCTTCGGGACTGACCGACAGCTACCTCACACAACCGCTGCAAGGCAAGTGCACTGATACCAAACCAGGTAAAAGGCAAGGGTCTGGATTCTTTCTGTTGAAATACAAGTTAGGCTGAATCAGAATTGAAATAAAGTTCAGGATCAAGAGTACAAAGCCAAATTGTGCAGCCAAGTAGAGTAGCTCCCCTCCCTAGGTATGAGAGCTGAGTTCCTGAAACCCTGGCAGTAGAGGAATTTGTGTGGGAGGGATTCACAAGCTTTCAGGGGAAAACTGGGGCAGGCAAGGGAGTATCAGGACAACCCAGACAATTGGTTTGTTCCCTCAAATAAAACACCAAGCAAACTGAAGCTTGTTGGTATTTTCCTAATTTTACATTAGCAGTAGTGATTACTGGGCAATTATTTTCTATTTCTCTCTGATCTCAAGGTGAGGACAATCATGGCGTCAATGCAAACGCAGATATGGGGGAAGAATCAGGACACTTGGGTTTTGTCTGGAGATAAGTAAGCTCAGTCTTCTGCACTACTTTCATCTTCTGCCTTTCTGCCGGCTGTTTGAGGAAAGGGTTGGAATGACGAGGTCCGAAGGTCCAGCCTCTTCTCCCCTGTTGAAGCAAACAGAGAGAAAGGACTTACTGGCCTTCATTTGAAGGTTTCTTATTACTGCTTTATAGGGTTGTGGGTAATCATTTAAATCTTGCCTGTAGGTCAATAAACACTCCGTCGAAGGCTCACCTTCCTCTGAATCACTACAGCCATTTCATTTGCAGAGGGGCTGCTTCAACATTCTTCGAGTTCTGGATGTTAACCTACGCTGACCTCTTCTATCAATTTTTGATATGATCATATCTCGGAAAAATTTCTCAACTGTCTTCTGAGGGTGAGAATCTAACAGTTCAGCAAAATGTCACTTCATTCAATGTCTTCAAATCCTACACTTCCCCTCCCCCCAAAATGCTTTGCAGATGCTACAACATTTTCAGTTTCTTCTACCACTGGAAGAAAACTTTCACAGTCCGTTACAACCTCATTCTGAAGTTGCTGTCCGGCCCCATTAGGGGGTGACTGTGTTATTTCTCCCACCGATTCTTCTACTACCATTAAAGCATTACAAATGGAGAAATTTTGCCAAGCTACTTTCACAGTAAGTTCCGGGGTCTCTTTCATTTGATCTTCGAGGAAATCAAATGTACTCCAAGTCCAGGACATCGTGAACAATCTTTAGCACTCCCAGATGCACGGGATGAAGGAGTGGAGTCGTACCGGGGGGAATGGAGATGACTGGAACACGACGATCAGCGGTTACTATCGCACTTTTGTCAGTGGCAGCTGTGTCCGGAATCAGTGACACTTTGAATTCATGATTTTTTCGGTTTAAATATAGTTTAACCTCAGGAACAAAACACTTCAAAAACCAGTCCGAAAAAGAGTTTCTCAGTGGCCCATATTTTATGGTTTCCCTCCATGTAAACAGAAAAGTGTTTTTAGCATTCTTTTTGAAGAGGGCAAGGATTTCGGAATCTGCGAAGCAACATGGATTTACTCTGAAAAGTAGCCAGAAGCACTGGAACGAAACAGAACTTTGAGCTTGTCTTCTCCGGGCTGGAAGCCTCTGGTCTTTTTCTCATCCTTTGCAATAGATGTGCAAGTAGGCACGCCCTTCCGGCGTGGGGCCAGCTCATGGGCGCTGAAGACACAGCCATTTTCCTCAGCTTCTTCAGGTATTCAGGATACTTGGCGGCAGCTTCACGACCCACTTCCTCTGCCAGCCATTTCTTGTCACACAGACCATAGCGTTTCTCAAAGCTATCCAACCACCCATTACTGGCGATGAACGTTACAACGTTTGGTCCAGATCGAAACTGAAACTTGCATTTGTGTGATGCTCACTGGCAGATGATGCATACAGGAGGAGGCCTATTCAGCTTTCTCTGCATTAGAAACGACCCAGGCCAATATTTCCCATTGTCTCTCCTTTGACATTTCAAGCTATGTATGATTTTCTCAATGATTCTGGTGTGCCCCTCAATACACTGGCCCCAATAGCTTTCTCATTTTTCTTTACTGTGCAAATTACAGATCTATTAACACCCCAAAAACACCCTACAGGTGTCTCAGTTTCACCATTATCAAGCATTTCAAGAACTTTCATTTTGTTTGCTATAGACATCCCTTTTCTTGCCCTCGTTGCTCTTCTTGCATTTCTATCATCTGTATTCTTGCTTTGCTGCTTGGATGCCATTCTTACTCAAACTTATGCAAATTTACAAGTATTGAAAGTTTTTAGATCACTGTGCAGCACACGACACTAATCTGTGATGTATACGAAGCCAAGGACAACATTCACAAGACAAAAAAGAAAAGCAAAACAGCTTTTGTATGACAACACGTGTGTGCGATCAATGGCAGCAGAGGGAAGGACAGGTGGAAGACCAAGGGCAGAAGCAAGCAACCCCAGTGTTGGTCTTGTCCCATGAGATCGTCAGCAAGATGACATGATGGTGACTTAAACTTGCATATTGTTCCAAAACTCTCAAAGGTGCACACTAGGTCAACTCAACGTTTGCTTGAGAATGACTTGCAGTTGTGACGGGACCACAGAACTCGGGAGTTAAGGTCAGGCCACCAGGCTGAGCTGAGAAGCACAAATATCACCATCTAGGAGAAAGCAGACACAAAAATAGGAAATGAAGCCCGGAACAGAGGCAGACTGCCTGAGTAGCTTTTACATTAGCGAGGAAACAGAAATTTGGAAGAATAATAATATATGCCAAATCGCCCTTACAAAGGCTGTACCAATTTGTATGCTCACTCACAGTGGATGAGAGTCTTTTCTCCCGTATGTTTCCCAACATGAAATATTACCGATCTTTGTAATTTGTGCCAAACAGAAAGTGAATAATAAGGTAGCTCATTTTTGTTTTTTCATTTCTTTAATCATCTTTCCATATGGTGAGTCATTTCTAGTTCTTCATCTTTAAATTGTCTGTTTATATCCTTTGCCCGCATTAGAATGTTTTTCTTGCTGATTTGTAGGCACTATTAGCATATTAGGGAACTCTTATTTTTAACTCTACGTTGCAAACGTTTTGTCCGAGCCTGTCATTTACTTTTTAACTTTGTCTTTTGCCATAAAGATGGTTCAAATGTTCTATGTAGTCAAATGTTTCTGGCCTTGCTTTGAAAAGGCTTCCCCTCCCTAAGATGATAAAAACATGTTCACATATTTTCCTTCATTATTTTTACAGCTCTGTGGTATTATTTCAAGGTATGAGGAAAGGATGGACTACTCAGTGAATGGTGTTTGGAATAACTGAGCGTCCATCTACAAGAGTGTCAGAAGGCCTCTCAATGGCATTTCCCCTCCGTACTGGAGACAGGGGCTCTTGGTAGAGTCAGGGCCCCAAGATGACCAAGTTGGATGGCTCAATGTTCTCTGGGGGTCAGTATAGCTTGAGGAGGGGAGTGTTTCCAAATGAATCATTAATTACTATACATTTTGCTGGCTTAAGTTCTGTTCCGCTACCAGTCTATACTCCTGCCTTATGTCAACTGAGGTACAGTATCCAGTTCTCCGATCTCTGACCTTCCGATAGTGGCTTCACCAAGAATTACCTGTCACTCACAGTTTTGGCACAACTGGAGAAACTTGGGTATGAGTAGGCTGCTGGGTGAGAACAGGTGATTATTGTTGACTCTAGTAGGTACAATAACAGAACTGTGCTAATGTTGGCAAATACTTTTTTGGGGGGAGGGGGAGAGCTGAAGCAAATACACATATAACTAGTCACTTATTTTATGAAAAAATGTTAACAATTGTTCAATCCAGGTGGGTGGTAGGTGGCCATGCATTTCACTATCTCACTTCTCTGTAGATTTGAACATTCTCATAATAAAAAGTGTGTGTGCGGGTGTGTGTGCACATGTGTGCATGAGGTAATAATCTCATGCCTCATGGGTACATTTTGGACACTATTCACATAGGTGTCAGTGGCTTTTCAGGTTAAAGACAAGATTCAGAATTACAGCTCAAGAACAACTGATCATTGAAGGGAAATCGCTTTAAATAAAATATTTTCCTCGCTTGAAATCAATAGATTAAATACTAAGGCATCACGAAGCCTGAATCCCAATATCAATTTAAAGATATGAGACTCAATTTCCAAGTCTCCTTTTTCTCTACCAAACCCGAACAGAAGATTTAATAGCAATTTTATCCAAAACCAGATTACCTGAACCTGGGGACTGCTTAACTTCATTATACTAATAACAACTCTCTTCTATACCATACAGGAGATGGAGATGGGGACGCCTGGGTGGCTCAGTTGAGTGTCTGACTCTTGGTTTTGGCTCAGGTTGTGATCTCAGTGTTGTGGGATTGAGCTCTGCACTGGGCTCCGTGCTCAGCAGGGAATCTGCTTGAAGATTCTTTCTCCCTCTCCCTCTGCCCCTCTCCCCACTCATGTGCGCGTGCTCTCTCTCTCTCTCTCTCTCTCTCTCAAATTAATAAATAAATAAAATCTTTTTAAAAAGAGATGGAGATGTATGAAAGGAAATAAAGAGCAAACAAGAGCATAAAAACAGATCACCCAGGGCAGGAGGAATGACTACTATATGTTTAACTAAATCCCTGGGTAAAACTTCATTCAACCAACTTTCAAAGGATAAAATGTGCCTTGTACCCACAACATTCACTTTGGGTCAGAGTTTCGCCTCGTGTTCTGTGCCCTTGCTAAGGATATGTCACTTTAGTAAGATACCGGCATCAAGCTAGTGTGAAGAGTAAAGCCTCTGAAATAAATGTCCTATTACCTTTCGGTTCTGTGAGCCGTACAGAGCCCGGAAGCTGTGAGGATGCTATTAAATAGCGACACAATCACGTGCACCCCTTCTCAAGTACATGCATCTCAAGGGTTGAGGGTGTCATGCCATTCGTCTAGCCCTTGTGATTCCAAGGATGCCCGGCATGTTCTCTCAGGAGAAATGAAGCCTAGCTGATGGAGCTTTGAATTGAGGTGCACACTGCTCAGGTGCCCAAAAGGGCAGGAGGATCTCAGGATGTTTTTTTTTTTTTTTTCTGTCGGCGGCATTTCAACAGAGAAGAACGAAGACTTTTTCCACAGGCCCCGCCCTGTGAGGATTTGTCTGGACAATCCGGGGTGAGTTCATCACAGCCTCTGCTTTGAAAGGACATTTGGTCTCGAGGTGTTTGCTGTCATACAAGCTGTGCAGAGCGATCGGTTTCCCCCTTCTCAAGTCTTAACACACACACACTCAAGCGGCGAGCTCAAAAAGTGCAGACCCTCTGAATCATTTAACCTTTTCAAGTCTCATACCCATAAATGGTAGACAATGGTGAGAGGTCCAGGAGAAATCTTATTTTCTCTCAAAATGTATAAACTACCCACAAAGCATTTGCTAAGATGATAAGCAGAGCTGTCACGCCACTGACTTTTGAGCCCAAAGAGCCCAAATCGAGCATTTCAAAAGCAAACCCTCATGATAAAAAATTTCAGACATTGTCTCCTCAGTCAACTCATGCTGATCATGTATAAGGCCATGTGAGATGAGGAATAAAGAAATGAACTGAGAAAAAAAAACCTGACCTCAAGGAACTTAGTCTCCCAGAGAAGGCAAATATAACACAACAGAAAGTAAAAAGCCACACATTCCATAAGAATTGCAAACAATGTGTTATTGGGGCCTAATCCGCCCCCTTTTGTCCATTTCTACTTCATCTGCCCTGGTTCAGGCCCTTGTCTTTCCTCATCTGAAGAATGGTGTAGCTTTGCAAGTCGTCTGCCTGCCATTCAAACCTAGGGACCGCACTGCCTCCCGAGCAACCTTTCTAAACTACGGGTCTTAATCCAATCCTGCCTCCATTTTAAACCGCACCAGGAGTCTCGGCGGCTTATCGAAGAACATCCAACCTCCCTCAGTATGATGGTGCCTGCCTCCTTTCCCAGGCTGATCTTTCACGACATCATCTACACCGTAGCCAGATAAGGGGCGATGTCAATCCTCCAGATTTCCTTAACCTTCAACACTAGTTCAAGCACTACCTCTTCCGGGAAGCTTTCCCTGATCTCTCTGGCTATATCCGAAGCACTGGCTGGCTCTGAAGTCCTGAGCAGCGCTCTCAGAGCCTCCTTCCCGTACTTATTCTGATTTCTTTATGACATTTCACTGTAGTGCCATCTGGTTCCCCGTGTTCCATCGTTTGTGAATGCCTTGGCAGCACTCACGGAGGTCAGGATTTGAATTGGACCTTGAAGAATGGGCAGGATTCCCAGTGTGTGAGATGAGGCCGAAAGACAGGGTGGCTGAAGTGGATAGTAAAGCACAACGTTGAAACGTCTGTTGAGGCAAATCACAGAAGGCCTCAGATGGCAGATTTCGTTGGTGAGATGGAGTTACGTTTAACTGCCCTGCTATTAATGAAAGAGTTTGTTTGTAATAAATGAAAAATTAAAAAGAAGATGTTTCAGATAAAGCAGATAGGTTCTTCCTTGTTACTAGGTCTCAGCACACACCTTCCCAGAAAAAAAGTCCTATTTGTGTCCTAAATAATTTAGGTATATCATGCTGATATTTATTATCACATTGCTATTTTTTCTTGCTATTTTAATGTTTGATAACGACAGTTATGAAACATCTTCTTTCCTTCCATGGTTCGATGGGTCATTAATCAAATAGACATCCACAAGTTCTTAATAATAATGGATTTTTCACATTAATATTTCATGGAAAATCATGCATGTTTCTTATTGGAGCCAAGTATTTGTTATAGCGCTGAAAATTCTCCCCGCCCCAAGAAGTCAAACGGATTCTGTGTAGCGACAGAGCCCTCTGCTGGCTACAGCGTGGCATAGCTACACCGGGACAGGGAAGGAACGCAACCGCCAAGGTGGTCAGCCATGCCTCCTGCAGGACAAGGCCCCCGAAGTCCGCACTTCTTCAGTTTCTTCCCCTTTGTATTAAGCAGAATGTTGACTCAATAGCTCCTCGAGGTAAGCAAACTCGTCTCAAATGGCCAGGAATTGGGCAAGTGATCCGACAAATTCCCCTTTTTCCCTGGTCTTTTGAGGGACTGGAGACATCCAAAGCTTCCAAAGATTTTTTTTTTAAGAAAACGTACATAAATATGAACAATAGTTTCCTGATCTCCTTCATTTGCTCTTCCTCTTTACCTCATTTTCACTGGCCTGTGTAAGACAAGAGGGAGGAACCCTTTAAGGAATCCAGCAGTCAGACCTAGTGGCCTTCCACATCCCAACCTGAAATATAACTAGGCCATCTCCTCAGCCTGGGCCAGATGTGTCCTTTGTCTCTCTCTCAGCCATGAGGACAGCAAACAACACAAGGTCAGCATAAAAACGGTTCTAGGGGATAATGACAATTGAAAGCCCTTTGAGCCAGCACCCAGCACTGTGCCTGGCTGCCGGCTGAGAGAGTTGATTGAGGTATAATAAAGGGGAGATGCACTGTAAAGTATGGAGTGTCATCCTCATTAAAGGTGCCCGTACCTTGCAAATTCAGACTGAATTGCAATACCAGGGAATGCTCATGGCCTGCTGGAGAGGAACAAGGTGTCCCCAAGCACTTCAGATCCCTCTTTCTGCAAAATAATTCCCAAAGTCCTTCCCCACTACTTGTGGTTCCTTTAAAACATTTACATTCAACCCAGTTCTGAATGGGTTCCTAAGCCCTAGTTAAGGGAGCAGAGCTTCCTCTTGTGCCTTACTTCTGTGGGGTTTTGGTGCTTCCAGTGCAGAGCTTTGCAACCTGGGGCTCTTGCATAAGCTCTTACCTTCGGTCTCCTCCAAACTCCATACTGTTCCCATGGCCTCAGTGAGCCAAGAACCGGGCTTTGCTCCTGGAGGCACAGGGTGGTGAGGCAGCTGGGTCTCCTTCCTGCTGCCCAGCCAGGGAGGGACGTACACAATAAAAACCCAACTCATTGCATAGAAAGAGCCAATGAGAAGTAGGACAGAGGTCCAGGCCTTGGGAGCAGAGAGAGGAGGGAATCACTTCAGGGTTGATTTGCAGAGCCTGGGATTAGGATGCGGCCAGTGTGGTTAAGTGGTGTCACAGCAGGGTCAGATCATGTCTTTATTTCACATTTTCATGTTTTGTTCACCATGTAATTTTTTTGCATTAACTTTGAATTTTTAAAGATATTGCATTAATTTTTATCTTAATACTGGGTGTCTTGGTGCACCCCCCGCCCCCGCGCGCGCCTTAAATTTTGCGCCCGAGGTGGCTCACTTGATTTGCCCTAAGCCCAGGCTCGGGGATTGGAGTGAGGGATACGTGAGGGCCTTAATTTTGCAGCTAGAAACGGGGTAAACGACCGCCCCGGGCAGGCGCAGGCGGTGGGAGCCGAAGCCCGGGCCCCCGCGGTTCCGAGGGAGCGGGAGGCCCAAGAGGCGGGCTTGGGCTGGCGGCGCGCGGACGGGTCATCTGTGGCAGCCCCTGGTGAAAGCGGGAATGCCGAAAGGACGCTGCTTTACCAGGCTCTGGCTGCTCCAGGCACCCCCCCCAACCCCCCAAGCTCCTCTCCTCACCACCAAGATACGATCCGCTTGCTCCCCTGCGGGGACGACGCGTCTCGTCCTCGCACTGCGCCCACCGAAGCCGTGCCCTTGGGCGCCGCCTTTACCAACCGGCTGCCCCCGGGGAAAGGCCTGCCCCCAACGGCTTCCCGCCGCGCCCTGTCGCCCGCCCGATGTCCCCTCCCTCCGCGCCAGGGGGGCCCGTCCCCCCGCAGGGATGGGAGGCCGCGTGCGGTCACTCCCCACCCACCCCGGTCGCAGCGTGTTCCACCGCTCCGTCCACCCCCCTGCCCCGCGGCCCGTCCCGTCCTAGCGGCGGCAACCGAAAGGCACTCTCCATTGTCCACGTCAAGGCCGAAGTGATGAGCCTCCGCAAAGGGTCGTTATTCCATGGCGGTCAAAGTCGCTGACCCGCCTGACCGCTTGGGCAGGCGGCAAATCTGAGGGCAGGATTTAGTCTTTTCGTGAAAAGTCACCAAGCAAATGAAGTATGTGTCAACAGTTGGTACAGAAGTGCACGCTAACAGGTGCATACGCAAAAACAAAAGCAAGACGTCTAAAGCAAGCTCTACCAATCGCTGCCTTGTGCACACTTGAAATTTCCATCAAGAGGTACCAAAACGTGCTTAGACAAGGGTGGGGTTTCTGCGGGGAACTGGCTGGAAGTAAGCCCAGTCCCCTAGAACACCAGCCTGGGAGAACTGGATTTGTTGTTCCCACGCAAACCCTTAATAAGACCTCAAATTTCTCTGAAGCTCTTCGCAAGTGACTGTTTACAGGTTACTTTGGCTTTCTTGCGAAGCAATTAAAATGGCTTGTTCAAGTGAGACTGGCACTCGGATTGGAAACAGATACTCCTGGAAAATGGATGTGAGAAACGTGTTAATGCCGCACGGTTGTTGGAATGTGTTAAGGTATGCTGAATGCAACCTGCACATTTCCCTCAACTCTCTAAAGACCTATTTCACTTCAGGAGTCCTGCCTTCAGATCTTTGGTTATTTTTCAGGCCTTAGTAAATGAGCGATGGACAAAATCCATAAGTACAAGAAATGCCAGATTTACCAATAAAAACACAGGTCACAGGGTGGGAGGGATGGGGTGGCTGGGTGATAGACACTGGGGAAGGTATGTGCTATGGTGAGCGCTGTGAAGTGAGCAAGACTGTTGAATCTCAGACCTGTACCTCTGAACCAAATAATACATTATATGTTAAAAAAAAAAAGAAGAAGAAGAAGAAGATAGCAGGAGGGGAAGAATGAAGGTGGGGAATCGGAGGGGGAGACGAACCATGAGAGACGATGGACTCTGAGAAACAAATTGAGGGTTCTAGAGGGGAGGGGGGTGGGGGGATGGGTTAGCCTGGTGATGGGTATTAAAGAGGGCACATTCTGCATGGAGCACTGGGTGTTACATGCAAATAATGAATCATGGAACACTACATCAAAAACTAATGATGTGATGTATGGTGATTAACATAACAATAAAAAACACAGGTCACGCAGTTAAAATTGAATCTCGGATAAACAACAAATACTTAGTTAATAGATGTATGTCCTATGCAATAGAGGGAACAAACTTTTATGTTAAAAATTATTCGTTGTTTAGCTGAAATTCAAATTTAACGAGGCGTCCTGTTTTTTTTTCTGGCAACTCTAAGAACAATGCATCCACTACTTGAATTCTTTTTTTTTTACAGTCTAACAAACAAGACACAAGGCTATATGGAGAGGTAGGCAAAAATATCACAAGCATTCTCAGGAATTTGTACACGCAAAAAAAAAATAATAAGCCACATTGAAATATTTATCATGAAAGCAGTAAAACGTTTATTTACGTTAACTGAGGAGACTGCCAATCTGATAGTTATGACTAGTAAGGGTATTAATCCAGGGAGCTACAAACGACTCCCTGGAAAACAAATCAGGCTTGTTGCCGGTTTTTGTATGGTCTTTGAGCTAAGAATGGTTTTTACATTTTTAAATGGTCAAAAAGAATCAAAAGAAGAATAGTATTTTGTGGTAAGTAAAAGTTACATGAATTTCAAAATTCAGCATCCATAATTAAAATTTATTGCAACCCAGCCAAGCCCACTCATTTTCTTATCGCCTCAGTCTGTCTTCAGGCTTGTAGCCTGCAAAGGCAAAGTCGAGTCCATGCAACAGAAATGGATCGACATGCAAAGCCGGAAATATTTACTCTCTGGCCCTTTACAGAAGCAGTTTGTCGACTCCTGATATGGATGAAACCATTACCTGTAAAGTGGTGTTATAAATAATCTTTAAGTCGGGTAGCTATAACTCTGAGTGGGCTAAACACTTCCTTATTTGCAGCAATTATTCGCTTAGCTGTCTTTTTTCTCATTAGTCAGAAGGATCGTGTTTTCACAGATACAAAATTTTGGTGAACTGAAAACCAGTGGCGTTTGAATGAAATTTGTTTTCACAATACAGGTGGTCTTCACTTTTCACAAGTTCTAATTCAGCCTTTGTCCATTGCTGCACGGCCGGAATATTGCGGCGCATCATAGATCCCTAACCTGAACAGTATTTTACCAAGTGGCTCGCCTGCCATCTAGTGGGGAAAGGCAGAAGGGAATGATTATTTATTTATTTAGACAAACGGACTTAGCTAGCTGTAAGGGGTAGGACCTTGAATGGTGATGATAATAGTAATTCCTTACACATGAAGAGCAGCTTGTGATTTACAAAGTATTTCCCCGTACAGTATTGTAATTAATCCTCTTTCAGGACAAAGGCTGTGTTCTAAGCAGATCTTTGCCTTATCTTTCCGATGAAGAAACCGAGTCTGCACATTAGCTTACTCAGGGTCATCCAGGTGGCTCAAACCCAAGTGCCATGTTCTGTTCGCTAAACTGAACTCCTCTGAACTTAAGTTCCCTTGTTTCTACATGTCTAGCTCTACTCTATGAATGATTTTGAAAGTCTATTTGCCACAAGTACATTTATTTTAGTAAACTTCCATGGATAGTGTTTTTAAACAAACATGAGCCATCCAAAATATTCCTTCTCAAAAAAAAAAAAATCAAAGGAGGAACATACAACTTTTTTCCAGGCAAAGTTTTAATTAGTGTTTATCAAAAACAGGGTATGAGTCAAGACCCATATTCTAATGGAAGGTGCAAAAACAGGGCAGAAGCACTCATTGCTTGACCCTCGGAGGGCTGGCTGTTGATTACTGCCACCGGCCAACCTTAAATCCATTTTGATTAAGACCTATACTCATAATTTTTCCAGTGTAATATGATTCCCTTACTTTTAGGTCTACAAAATGATGTTTGCATAGAGCTTTGAGAGTGTAAGACCCAGAGGTCTCAAAAAGAGATCCATTTTAATTGCTCTGTGTCTCAGGAACTTCCAGAGACTTGTTGTGAATCTGCAAAGGAACTTTTGAGCCTTTTCTGCTAAAGCTCATTTGAGAAGGGAGATTTGTGGGCTCTTCCAGGAGTTACTAAAGTGCCTCTGTCTTATAACAGCAGCCCACGTGCTTAGTGATGACCAGGAACCAGATTCAATAACCACAGTTTAGGGCAACCCCCTAAGAGTCATGTTTGCGATGACATCCATCTGCTGGATCTGCAGTTGGACACACAGTGGGAATATACGAAATCACAGGCCGCCTGCTAAATGCAGCTGTACTATCGAGTGTGTCCAAAAATGCACCAAGTGTCAACACGAGAAAGAACAGTTTCCACAACTTTGCAGATCATGGTTCTCAGGCTTTGCCTGTTTCTTGTGAGCCTGCCCCCAGTGGGAACACTGTAGGATTACTTGCAAATAGCCACAATTTCATACTAAAATTTCAGCTTGAGGTAGGAGTATGAAAACTAAGGCACCTGGGACATAGGCATTCAATTCTTTGGCTGCCAGACTTTCTCACCACCTTCACTTTTTTTAAAGGATTTATTGACCTATTTTAGAGAAAGAGAGAGCATGAGCAGGGGGAGGGGCGGAGGGAGAGAGAGAGAGGCTCTCAAGCAGACTCCCCATCGAGCACAGAGCTCGATGTGGGGCTCAATCCCCTGACCCTGAGATCACGACCTGAGCCCAAACCAAGAGTCCGACGCCCAGCCAACTGAGCCACCCAGGCGCCCCAGCACCGCCTTCAGTTTAACGACAGGTAATCCCTACTGTTTGCAAGCTTTGCTGATGATGTGATTTGTATCGTAGATAGAGGAGCTCTCTGCAACTCTGCCCTGGACATGGTCCTGGACCTGTTTTATTGGTTGCCCCCATTGTTCTGGAAGGTAACATTCTGGTTGGGCCATTTTAAACTGGTGAGGCCTGGTTATTTATGTGGCTAGCACATGGCTGAATGCAGGTATACCTTAACAATTATGCCAAGAGGATAGTATCGATCATTCTTGAACAGCAAGTCCTGTCATCCTAGGTATGTCCCTACGAGTTCGCAGCACGAGAACTCGCTAAAGTTGCTCCTATTTCTATCACAGCTGTGCTGGTTACTCCTGCTGCCGCCAACAAGCCACACGTGCAGTGTGCCCTCCTGCTAGGCACTGTTGTGGGAGCTCCGTATGCACGAGCTAAACCAATCCTCATGGACTGTAGCTGTGGGGTACAGTATTACTGTCATCCCCATTGTATGGATGTGCAAACCAAGGCCCAGGGAGGCTAAGAGACTTGCTCAGTTTCTCTAGTAGGCTTGAATGTGAAGGACTGAAGGATGCGGCAATATCTGAACCCCACCAGCCCGACTCCAGAGCCCTAGCTTTAGTTAATGTTGCCCCAATCCCAAAGCAGAGTCAGAAGAAGAAAAGACACCCTGCCTACTCAATGAAGTCCAGCGACCCAGCACGGCGTTCCCTACCGTCCACGGTCTAGCTGCATCTCCTGTTTTCCTCGCACCATGCCCTCGCCCAGCCTCATCCACTCTCGCCACTCCAAAGGCCTTCCCAGTAACAGGCCATGCCTGCATTCATGCTCTTCCTGCTGTCTCCTCCCCTCCCTCCCCCCTTCCCCTGTTGAACGTCTACTCATCCATTAAGGCCCAACTGCAATTTGACCTCTTTTTTTTAAAAGATTTTATTTATTTGAGAGAGTGTGAGAGAGAGAGAGAGAGCACACAGAGAGAGAGTGAGAGGGAGAAGGAGACTCCCCGCTGAGCAGGGAGCCCCACATGGGGCTCGATCCCAGGACCCTGAGATCAGGACCTGAGCCGAAGGCAGACGCTTAACCCACTGAGCCACCCAGGTGCCCCTCGACCTCTGAGGCCCCGGCTAGAAGTAAACACATTCACCCCTCTATCCTCCCTCACAGCCCTTTGTGTGAAGTTCTCCTAGGGCCCTTGGTGCCTTTTACCTGGTATGGGAATTATTTACATGCATAGCAGTCACATTCACTAGACTATAAACTCACTAAAGAAAACCCAGCTCAACCTCTGCTTCATCCATGACTCCTTGGCTCCCCAACTATATTAACTCATAGGTTCCCTCAGCACTTTGTTCTTACCTTAATTGTCTAGAATACTTAACCCTACTCCAGGGTGCTGTCATTAGTCTGGGTATCTGCCTTACCCTAGAAGGTAAACTCCCTGAGGGCAGACAGTGTTTTCTTTGTCTCTGTATCCTCAGCCTAGCACAAGCTCTTGTTCATTTGCTTGTTGAATGAATGAACGAGTGAATGAGTGAAACCCTTCCTGAATTCCCCCAACTGAACACCAATAGCTCCTTGTTCTTCCTTGTGACATTTTTTAAATCTCTGTTAGACTATAAGCATCTTAAGTTTGGAGCTATGCCTTTATTTTTTTTTAAAAGATTTATTTATTTGAGAGAGCGAGAATGAGAGAGAGAGAGTGTACATGAGAGGGGGGAGGGTCAGAGGGAGAAGCAGGCTCCTCGCCGAGCAGGGAGCCCAATGCAGGACTCGATCCCGGGGCTCCAGGATCATGACCTGAGCCGAAGGCAGTCGCTTAACCAACTGAGCCACCCAGGCGCCCGGAGCTATGCCTTTAGACATCTCCATGGTTCCATCGCTTAGAAGAATTCCTGGTCCACTAAATGAGCTCAATAAATATTTTCTGAATGAATGATTCATCAAAATGAATGGAGAGCCTTAATGATGGGCTCACAGGTGGTCCCAAAGAATAAGTGAACGAAGGTTGGAGCACCTGGGTGGTGCAGTCAGTGAAGTGTCTGACTCTTGGTTTCAGCTCAGGTCGTGATCTCAGGGTCATGAGACTGAGCCCTATGTCGGGCTCCACACTCAGCCCAGAGTCTGCTTAAGATTCCCTCTCTCTGGATCATAGGGGAAGGGAGGGAAAAAATGAAACAAAACAAAACCAGAGAGGGAGAAAAACCATCATAGACTCTTAATCTCAAGAAACAAACTGAGGGTTGCTGGAGTGGTGGGGGGTGGGGGGATGGGGTGGCTGGGTGATGGACAGTGGGGAGGGTATGTGCTATGGTGAGCGCTGTGAAGTGTGTAAGACTGCTGAATCACAGACCTGTACCCCTGAAACAATACATTAAAAGTTTAAAAAAAAGTCTCTCCTCTCCCTCTGCCCCTCCCCCCACTCATTCTCTTTTTCTCTCTCTCAAATAGGTAAATAAACCTTAAAAAAAAAAAAAAAGAAGACGAAGAAGAAGGCAGAACTGGTTGGGACTCAGCCATGAAGGCTGAGGTGAGCTGTGTGTGATGGAAGGGCAGTGAGCCACGGGACCGGTTACTCACACCCACACAAACTAGCAGCCATCATTTATCACTGTCAGTACTGTCGTTAAAGGCAATTCATTATTCTTTGCTTTGCTACTGGAGATATTAGGAAAACAAGCATCAACATCCTCCAAGAGAATAGGACAAAGTGAAAAAACCCATAAAGTAAAAACTATTTTCAGGTTCATACAACACCTGTATACATTCTGTGAAACCATTATGCATCCAGGGGCGCCTGGGAGGCTCAGTCGGTGAAGCGTCAGCCTTCGGCTCAGGTCATGATCCTGGGGTCCTGGGATCGGGTCCCACATCGGACTCCCCGCTCAGTGGGACCCCTGCTTCTCCCTCTCCCTCTGCTGCTCCCCCTGCTTCTACTCTCTCTCTCTCTCTCTGTCAAATAAATAAATAAAATCTTTTAAAAAACCATGCATCCATTTGCCAGTGTGATGATATTCCAATCCTAGCTGGTATTCCTTTCCCATGATTAAAAACATCATCTTAGCACCATAAGATAAGGAAAATAATAAATTAAAAAGGTTGTATTATAATGCAATGGTAGGAAAGTGTTGAAATATAAAAAATTGTATGGGTTTACAGGTTAATAATGGGTCATCCTTATGCCATCAACTGATAAATAAGTGAAAAATAAGATATCTCAGAATGAAGTAATCTTCAAAGCTGAGTTCTTCATAGAATGACACAACTCTAAGATTTAAGAAAAGAAAGAAAAAGAACATTTGCTGAGAACCTTCTGGGTGTCTAGTACTATCCTGAATGCTTTTACCCACATTATCTAATTTATCGGTCTGAACAAAATCATGGAAGGTCGCATAGCTAGTAAGCATCTGAATTGAAATTTGGTCACACGTGTTCTATGTCCTCATCTTTATTCTGCCCCTCCTACTAAGAATTCGGTGCAAATACAACACTTACTGACATTCCTCATCACTACTGTTTAACTTTATCCCTCCCCACCACAAACAACATTTCAGAGGCTCTCTGGGCCAGTTAATTGAATTGCAGAGATTCATTCAACCCATCTAAGTCCAAGGGGTCAGGATTTCTCCCATAGATGCCCTATTGGTAGACACCCTATTGTCAATGCCTATCATCTTTTCCTTTGGACAGTGTAAACCTGTTAAGTTACACAGCCTACTAGTGTTTTTACATTTTCTTCTTCTTCCCCAAACACACAGTTTTAGTAGCCTGATGACAGAAAGCCAATCCTGGCGATCCAAATAGGCTGAGCTCCAATGGATCAATAACTCACTTGGTGGCCTGCTGCCAAGTGGCCGAACGACCACCATCAGAAAACCTGGCGTCCTATTCTTCTCTAGCCTGCCACTGCTGGAGTGGAGCGGTGACAGTCCCTTCCAGGCCGTCCTGGGTGTTCGAGCAGTATGCAACCGGCATGCCGGCGGGGGACGAACAGCAAGCATTTATCGACAGTTTCAGACTGGGGGAAAGTTTGTGAGGATGTCTAACTACAAATTTCAGTAATAGAGTATTCATAGTCAGTTTTAAAAACACTAAGCACTTGTCAAAATGGCAGAGTTAATTTCTTTTAGAATTAAATGAAAATGAAGGAACAATTAAGCATGTAATTACCCACAAAAATGTTTTTAAGATTTGTAATTACAGTTAATTGCTATAAAATATCATGTTGACTTAAAAAGCTGTTAACAACATTGAAAATAAAGTAATGGCATGGTAAATGCATTTTCCTTATGTTCACGCAGGCACAGGGGCTAGGGGAAGGCCCCAACTCACTTTGTGACCCAGTTCCCTGCAATGCCCATTGAGCCGGCCATACATGCAGCCTCCCTGTTTTCTCTCTTTCTCACTTTGTCCCTGCACATGTGAGAGGTCCTAATAGTCTCTGCTCCCGTCCCCCACTCCATAGAGCTCCTATGGTGGAGACACCAAAAGAAAATGATCTATGGGATTAAGAAAAATTAAAATGGAGCCGTGGAGGGCCTCAGCTGGTTAAGCGTCTGCCTTCAGCTCAGATCATGATCCCGGGATCCTGGGATCGAGCCCCGCGTAGGGCTCCCTGCTCAGCGGGGAGTCTGCTTCTACCTCTCCCTCTGCCTGCCGTTCTGCCTACTTGTGCGCTCGCTCTCGCTCTCTCTTTCTCTCTCTCTGTCCAATAAATAAATAAAATTTTTTTAAAAAATAAAATGAAGCCATGGAGGGGATCTGGCTTTAAAATTCCAGGGGCGCCTGGGTGGCTTAGTTGGTTAAGCATCCAA